>NW_028181237.1:0-84397 GCF_964211825.1 Aythya ferina | reverse complement strand
CAAAAAAAAACACGGTCAAAACCCAAAAATATCGGCATTAGCCCCAAAACTGGAAGAAAATACGCCAAAACCATAGATCCACCCCAAAACCACCCTAAACCTACCTGATCTTTTCCAAAACCCACAATCCACTCCTATTTAACATAATGACAAACAAGAACACAACAAAACCTAATGGAGACCCCAAAACACGTCAAAAACACCCCAAAAAATATTGGCATCACCCCCAAAACTGGAAGAAAATACGCCAAAACATAAGATCCACCCCAAACCACCTAAACCTACCTGATGTTCTCCAAAACCCACAATCACACCTATTTAACATAATGACGAACAAGAACACAACAAACCTAATGGAGACCCCAAAACACGTCAAAAACACCCCAAAAAATATCGGCATCACCCCCAAAACTGGAAGAAAATACGCCAAAACCATAGATCCACCCCAAAACCACCCTAAACCTACCTGATCTTCTCCAAAACCCACAATCCACACCTATTTAACATAATGACCAACAAGACACAACAAAACCTAATGGAGACCCCAAAACACGTCAAAAACACCCCAAAAAATATCGGCATCACCCCCCAAACTAGAAGAAAAATACGCCAAAACCATAGACCCACCCCAAAACCACCCTAAACCTACCTGATGTTCTCCAAAACCCACAATCCACTCCTATTTAACATAATGACAAACAAGAACACAACAAAACCTAATGGAGACCCCAAAACACGTCAAAAACACCCCAAAAAATATCGGCATCACCCCCAAAACTGGAAGAAAATACGCCAAAACCATAGATCCACACCAAAACCACCCTAAACCTACCTGATGTTCTCCAAAACCCACAATCCACACCTATTTAACATAATGACAAACAAGAACAAAACAAAACCTAATGGAGACCCCAAAACACGTCAAAAACCCCAAAAAATATCGGCATCACCCCCAAAACTGGAAGAAAATACGCCAAAACCATAGATCCACCTCAAAACCACCCTAAACCTACCTGATCTTCTCCAAAACCCACAATCCACTCCTATTTAACATAATGACAAACAAGAACACAACAAAACCTAATGGAGACCCCAAAACACGTCAAAAACACCCCAAAAAATATCGGCATCACCCCCAAAACTGGAAGAAATACGCCAAAACAATATACCCACCCCAAAACCACCCTAAACCTACCTGATCTTCTCCAAAACCCACAATCCACACCTATTTAACATAATGACAAACAAGAACCCAACAAAACCTAATGGAGACCCCAAAAAACGTCAAAAACACCCCAAACAAGAACGGCATCACCCCCAAAACTGGAAGAAAATCCCCCAAAACAATAGAATCCACCCCAAAACCACCCTAAACCTACCTGATGTTCTCCAAAACCCACAATCCACTCCTATTTAACATAATGACAAACAAGAACAAAACAAAACCTAATGGAGACCCAAAACAACGTCAAAAACACCCCCAAAAATATCGGCATCACCCCCAAAACTGGAAGAAAATACACCAAAACCATAGACCCACCCCCCAAACCACCCTAAACCTACCTGATCTTCTCCAAAACCCACAATCCACTCCTATTTAACATAATGACAAACAAGAACACAACAAAACCTAATGGAGACCCCAAAACACGTCAAAACACCCCAAAAAATATCGGCATCACCCCCAAAACTAGAAGAAAATACGCCAAAACCATAGACCCACCCCAAAACCACCCTAAACCTACCTGATGTTCTCCAAAACCCACAATCCACTCCTATTTAACATAATGACCAACAAGAACACAACAAAACCTAATGGAGACCCCAAAACACGTCAAAAACACCCCAAAAAATATCGCATCACCCCCAAAACTGGAAGAAAATACGCCAAAACAATATACCCACCCAAACCACCCTAAACCTACCTGATCTTCTCCAAAACCCACAATCCACTCCTATTTAACATAATGACAAACAAGAACACAACAAAACCTAATGGAGACCCCAAAACACGTCAAAAACACCCAAAAATATCGGCATCACCCCCAAAACTGGAAGAAAATACGCCAAAAACCATAGATCCACCCCAAAACCACCCTAAACCTACCTGATCTTCTCCAAAACCCACAATCCACCTCCTATTTAACATAATGACAAACAAGAACACAACAAAACCTAATGGAGACCCCAAAACACGTCAAAAACACCCCAAAAAATATCGGCATCACCCCCAAAACTGGAAGAAAATACGCCAAAACCATAGACCCACCCCAAAACCACCCTAAACCTACCTGATCTTCTCCAAAACCCACAATTTTACACTTTTCCAACACGATGACCAACGAGAACCCAACAAAACCCAACAGAGACCCAAAAACATAAAAAACACCCAAAAAAGAACGGCATCACCACCAAAACTCGAAGAAAATCCCCAAAACCATAGATCCACCCCAAAACCACCCTAAACCTACCTGATGTTCTCCAAAACCCACAATCACACCTATTTAACATAATGACCAACAAGAACACAACAAAACCTAATGGAGACCCCAAAACACGTCAAAAACACCCCAAACAAGAACGGCATCACCCCCAAAACTCGAAGAAAATACGCCAAAACCATAGATCCACCCCAAAACCACCCTAAACCTACCTGCTGTTCTCCAAAACCCACAATCCACTCCTATTTAACATAATGACAAACAAGAACACAACAAAACCTAATGGAGACCCCAAAACACGTCAAAAACACCCCAAAAAATATCGGCATCACCCCCAAAACTGGAAGAAAATACGCCAAAACAATAGATCCACCCCAAAACCACCCCTAAACCTACCTGATCTTCTCCAAAACCCACAATCCACACCTATTTAACATAATGACAAACAAGAACCCAACAAAACCTAATGGAGACCCCAAAAAACGTCAAAAACACCCCAAACAAGAACGGCATCACCCCCAAAACTGGAAGAAAATCCCCAAAACAATAGATCCACCCCAAAACCACCCTAAACCTACCTGATTTCTCCAAAACCCACAATCCACTCCTATTTAACATAATGACAAACAAGAACAAAACAAAACCTAATGGAGACCCAAAACACGTCAAAAACACCCCAAAAAATATCGGCATCACCCCCAAAACTGGAAGAAAATACACCAAAACCATAGACACACCCCAAAACCACCCTAAACCTACCTGATCTTCTCCAAAACCCACAATCCACTCCTATTTAACATAATGACAAACAAGAACACAACAAAACCTAATGGAGACCCCAAAACACGTCAAAAACACACCAAAAAATATCGGCATCACCCCCAAAACTAGAAGAAAATCCGCCAAAACCATAGACCCACCCCAAAACCACCCTAAACCTACCTGATGTTCTCCAAAACCCACAATCCACTCTCCTATTTAACATAATGACCAACAAGAAAACAACAAAACCTAATGGAGACCCCAAAACACGTCAAAAACACCCCAAAAAATATCGGCATCACCCCCAAAACTGGAAGAAAATACGCCAAAACAATATACCCACCCCAAACCACCCTAAACCTACCTGATCTTCTCCAAAACCCACAATCCACTAATATTTAACATAATGACAAACAAGAACACAACAAAACCTAATGGAGACCCCAAAACACGTCAAAAACACCCCAAAAATATCGGCATCACCCCCAAAACTGGAAGAAATACGCCAAAACCATAGATCCCCCCAAAACCACCCTAAACCTACCTGATCTTCTCCAAAACCCACAATCCACTCCTATTTAACATAATGACAAACAAGAACACAACAAAACCTAATGGAGACCCCAAAACACGTCAAAAACACCCCAAAAAATATCGGCATCACCCCCAAAACTGGAAGAAAATACGCCAAAACCATAGACCCACCCCAAAAACCACCCTAACCTACCTGATCTTCTCCAAAACCCACAATTTACACTTTTCCAACACGATGACCAACGAGAACCCAACAAAACCCAACAGAGACCCAAAAAACATAAAAAACACCCCAAAAAAGAACGGCATCACCAACAAAACTCGAAGAAATCCCCCAAAACATAGATCCACCCCAAAAACCACCCTAAACCTACCTGATGTTCTCCAAAACCCACAATCCACACCTATTTAACATAATGACCAACAAGAACACAACAAAACCTAATGGAGACCCCAAAACACGTCAAAAACACCCCAAACAAGAACGGCATCACCCCAAAACTCGAAGAAAATACGCCAAAACCATAGATCCACCCCAAAACCACCCTAAACCTACCTGCTGTTCTCCAAAACCCACAATCCACTCCTATTTAACATAATGACAAACAAGACACAACAAAACCTAATGGAGACCCCAAAACACGTCAAAAACACCCCAAACAAGAACGGCATCACCCCCAAAACTGGAAGAAAATACGCCAAAACAATAGACACACCCCAAAACCACCCTAAACCTACCTGATCTTCTCCAAAAACCCACAATCAACACCTATTTAACATAATGACAAACAAGAACACAACAAAACCTAATGGAGACCCCAAAACACGTCCAAAAACACCCAAAAAATATCGGCATCACCCCCAAAACTGAAGAAAATACGCCAAAACCATAGACCACCCCAAAACCACCCTAAACCTACCTGATCTTCTCCAAAACCCACAATCCACTCCTATTTAACATAATGACAAACAAGAACACAACAAAACCTAATGGAGACCCCAAAACACGTCAAAAACACCCCAAAAAATATCGGCATCACCCCCAAAACTGGAAGAAAATACGCCAAAACCATAGATCCACCCCAAAACCACCCTAAACCTACCTGATCTTCTCCAAAACCCACAATCCACTCCTATTTAACATAATGACAACAAGAACACAACAAAACCTAATGGAGACCCCAAAACACGTCAAAAACACCCCAAAAAATATCGGCATCACCCCAAAACTGGAAGAAAATACGCCAAAACCATAGACCCACCCAAACCACCCCGAAACCTACCTGATGTTCTCCAAACCCACAATTTACACTTTTCCAACACGATGACCAACGAGAACCCAACAAAACCCAACAGAGACCCAAAAAACATCAAAACACCCCAAAAAAGAACGGCATCACCACCAAAACTCGAAGAAAATCCCCCAAAACCATAGATCCACCCAAAACCACCCTAAACCTACCTGATGTTCTCCAAACCCACAATCCACACCTATTTAACATAATGACCAACAAGAACACAACAAAACCTAATGGAGACCCCAAAACACGTCAAAAACACCCCAAACAAGAACGGCATCACCCCCAAAACTCGAAGAAAATACGCCAAAACCATAGATCCACCCCAAAACCACCCTAAACCTACCTGCTGTTCTCCAAAACCCACAATCCACTCCTATTTAACATAATGACAAACAAGAACACAAACAAAACCTAATGGAGACCCAAAACACGTCAAAAACACCCCAAACAAAGAACGGCATCACCACCAAAACTGGAAGAAAATACGCCAAAACAATAGACACACCCCAAAACCACCCTAAACCTACCTGATCTTCTCCAAAACCCACAATCCACTCCTATTTAACATAATGACAAACAAGAACACAACAAAACCTAATGGAGACCCCAAAACACGTCAAAAACACACAAAAAATATCGGCATCACCCCCAAAACTGGAAGAAAATACGCCAAAAACCATAGATCCACCCAAAACCACCCTAAACCTACCTGCTGTTCTCAAAACCACAATCCACTCCTATTTAACATAATGACAAACAAGAACACAACAAAACCTAATGGAGACCCCAAACACGTCAAAAGCACCCCAAAAAATATCGGCATCACCCCCAAAACTGGAAGAAAATACGCCAAAACCATAGATCCACCCCAAAACCACCCTAAACCTACCTGATCTTCTCCAAAACCCACAATTTACCCTTTTCCAACACGATGACCAACGAGAACCCAACAAAACCCATCAGAGACCCAAAAAACGTCAAAAACACCCCAAACAAGAACGGCATCACCACCAAAATTCGAAGAAAATCCGCCAAAACCATAGATCCACCCCAAAACCACCCTAAACCTACCTGATCTTCTCCAAAACCCACAATCCACTCCTATTTAACATAATGACAAACAAGAACACAACAAAACCTAATGGAGACCCCAAAACACGTCAAAAACACCCCAAAAAATATCGGCATCACCCCCAAAACTGGAAGAAAATACGCCAAAACAATAGACCCACCCCAAAACCACCCTAAACCTACCTGATCTTCTCCAAAACCCACAATCCACTCCTATTTAACATAATGACAAACAAGAACACAACAAAACCTAATGGAGACCCAAAACACGTCAAAAACACCCCAAAAAATATCGGCATCACCCCCAAAACTGGAAGAAAATACGCAAAACCATAGATCCACCCCAAAACACCCTAAACCTACCTGCTGTTCTCCAAAACCCACAATCCACTCCTATTTAACATAATGACAAACAAGAACACAACAAAACCTAATGGAGACCCCAAAACACGTCAAAAACACACCAAAAATATCGGCATCACCCCCAAAACTGGAAGAAAATACGCCAAAACCATAGATCCACCCCAAAACCACCCTAAACCTACCTGATCTTCTCCAAAACCCACAATCCACTCCTATTTAACATAATGACAAACAAGAACACAACAAAACCTAATGGAGACCCCAAAACACGTCAAAAACACCCAAAAAATATCGGCATCACCCCCAAAACTGGAAGAAAATACGCCAAAACCATAGACCCACCCCAAAACCACCCGAAACCTACCTGATCTTCTCCAAAACCCACAATTTACACTTTTCCAACACGATGACCAACGAGAACCCAACAAAACCAACAGAGACCCAAAAAACATCAAAAACACCCCAAAAAAGAACGGCATCACCACCAAAACTCGAAGAAAATCCCCCAAAACCATAGATCCACCCAAAACCACCCTAAACCTACCTGATGTTCTCCAAAACCACAATCCACACCTATTTAACATAATGACCAACAAGAACACAACAAAACCTAATGGAGACCCCAAAACACGTCAAAAACACCCCAAAGAAGAAACGGCATCACCCCCAAACTCGAAGAAAATACGCCAAAACCATAGATCCACCCAAAACCACCCTAACCCTACCTGCTGTTCTCCAAAACCCACAATCCACTCCTATTTAACATAATGACAAAACAAGAACACAACAAAACCTAATGGAGACCCCAAAACACGTCAAAAACACCCCAAACAAAGAACGGCATCACCACCAAAACTGGAAGAAAATACGCCAAAACAATAGACACACCCCAAAAACCACCCTAAACCTACCTGATCTTCTCCAAAACCCACAATCCACTCCTATTTAACATAATGACAAACAAGAACACAACAAAACCTAATGGAGACCCCAAAACACGTCAAAAACACCCCAAAAAATATCGGCATCACCCCCAAAACTGGAAGAAAATACGCCAAAACCATAGATCCACCCAAAACCACCCTAAACCTACCTGATCTTCTCCAAAACCCACAATTTACCCTTTTCCAACACGATGCCCAACGAGAACCCAACAAAACCCATCAGAGACCCAAAAAAACGTCAAAAACACCCCAAACAAGAACGGCATCACCACCAAAATTCGAAGAAAATCCGCCAAAACCATAGATCCACCCCAAAACCACCCTAAACCTACCTGATCTTCTCCAAAACCCACAATCCACTCCTATTTAACATAATGACGAACAAGAACACAACAAAACCTAATGGAGACCCCAAAACACGTCAAAAACACCCCAAAAAATATCGGCATCACCCCCAAAACTGGAAGAAAATACGCCAAAACAATAGACCCACCCCAAAACCACCCTAAACCTACCTGATCTTCTCCAAACCCACAATCCACTCCTATTTAACATAATGACAAACAAGAACACAACAAAACCTAATGGAGACCCCAAAACACGTCAAAACACCCCCAACAAATATCGGCATCACCCCCAAAACTGGAAGAAAATACGCCAAAACCATAGATCCACCCCAAAACCACCCTAAACCTACCTGATCTTCTCCAAAACCCACAATTTACCCTTTTCCAACACGATGCCCAACGAGAACCCAACAAAACCCATCAGAGACCCAAAAAACGTCAAAAACACCCCAAACAAGAACGGCATCACCACCAAAATTCGAAGAAAAATCCGCCAAAACCATAGATCCACCCAAAACCACCCTAAACCTACCTGATCTTCTCCAAAACCCACAATCCACTCCTATTTAACATAATGACGAACAAGAACACAACAAAACCTAATGGAGACCCCAAAACACGTCAAAAACACCCCAAAAAATATCGGCATCACCCCCAAAACTGGAAGAAAATACGCCAAAACAATAGACCCACCCCAAAACCACCCTAAACCTACCTGATCTTCTCCAAAACCCACAATCCACTCCTATTTAACATAATGACAAACAAGAACACAACAAAACCTAATGGAGACCCCAAAACACGTCAAAAACACCCCAACAAATATCGGCATCACCCCCAAAACTGGAAGAAAATACGCCAAAACCATAGATTCCACCCCAAAACCACCCTAAACCTACCTGATCTTCTCCAAACCCACAATTTACACTTTTCCAACACGATGACCAACGAGAACCCAACAAACCCAACAGAGACCCCAAAAAACGTCAAAAACACCCCAAACAAGAACGGCATCACCCCCAAAACTGGAAGAAAATCCGCCAAAACCATAGATCCACCCCAAAACCACCCTAAACCTACCTGCTGTTCTCCAAAACCCACAATCCACTCCTATTTAACATAATGACAAACAAGAACACAACAAAACCTAATGGAGACCCCAAAACACGTCAAAAACACCCCAAAAAATATCGGCATCACCCCCAAAACTGGAAGAAAATACGCCAAAACAATAGACCCACCCCAAAACCACCCTAAACCTACCTGATCTTCTCCAAAACCCACAATCCACTCCTATTTAACATAATGACAAACAAGAACACAACAAAACCTAATGGAGACCCCAAAACACGTCAAAAACACCCCAAAAAATATCGGCATCACCCCCAAAACTGGAAGAAAATACGCCAAAACCATAGATCCACCCCAAAACCACCCTAAACCTACCTGATCTTCTCCAAAACCCACAATCCACTCCTATTTAACATAATGACAAACAAGAACACAACAAAACCTAATGGAGACCCCAAAACACGTCAAAACACCCCAAAAAATATCGGCATCACCCCCAAAACTGGAAGAAAATACGCCAAAACCATAGATCCACCCCAAAACCACCTAAACCTACCTGATCTTCTCCAAAACCCACAATTTACCCTTTTCCAACACGATGCCCAACGAGAACCCAACAAAACCCATCAGAGACCCAAAAAACGTCAAAAACACCCCAAACAAGAACGGCATCACCACCAAAATTCGAAGAAAATCCGCCAAAACCATAGATCCACCCAAAACCACCCTAAACCTACCTGATCTTCTCCAAAACCCACAATCCACTCCTATTTAACATAATGACAAACAAGAACACAACAAAACCTAATGGAGACCCCAAAACACGTCAAAACACCCCAAAAAATATCGGCATCACCCCCAAAACTGGAAGAAAATACGCCAAAACCATAGATCCACCCCAAAACCACCCTAAACCTACCTGATCTTCTCCAAAACCCACAATTTACCCTTTTCCAACACGATGCCCAACGAGAACCCAACAAAACCATCAGAGACCCAAAAAACGTCAAAAACACCCCAAACAAGAACGGCATCACCACCAAAATTCGAAGAAAATCCGCCAAAACCATAGATCCACCCCAAAACCACCCTAAACCTACCTGATCTTCTCCAAACCCACAATCCACACCTATTTAACATAATGACAAACAAGAACACAACAAAACCTAATGGAGACCCCAAAACACGTCAAAAACACCCCAAAAAATATCGGCATCACCCCCAAAACTGGAAGAAAATACGCCAAAACCATAGATCCACCCCAAAACCACCCTAAACCTACCTGATCTTCTCCAAAACCCACAATCCACTCCTATTTAACATAATGACAAACAAGAACACAACAAAACCTAATGGAGACCCCAAAACACGTCAAAAACACCCCAAAAAATATCGGCATCACCCCCAAAACTGGAAGAAAATACGCCAAAACCATAGATCCACACCAAACCACCTAAACCTACCTGATGTTCTCCAAAACCCACAATCCACTCCTATTTAACATAATGACAAACAAGAACACAACAAAACCTAATGGAGACCCCAAAACACGTCAAAAACACCCCAAAAAATATCGGCATCACCCCCAAAACTGGAAGAAAATACGCCAAAACCATAGATTCCCCCAAAACCACCCTAAACCTACCTGCTGTTCTCCAAAACCCACAATCCACTCCTATTTAACATAATGACAAACAAGAACACAACAAAACCTAATGGAGACCCCAAAACACGTCAAAAACACCCCAAACAAGAACGGCATCACCACCAAAACTGGAAGAAAATACGCCAAAACAATAGACACACCCCAAAACCACCCTAAACCTACCTAGTCTTCTCCAAAACCCACAATCCACTCCTATTTAACATAATGACAAACAAGAACACAACAAAACCTAATGGAGACCCCAAAACACGTCAAAAACACCCCAAACAAGAACGGCATCACCCCCAAAACTGGAAGAAAATACGCCAAAACCATAGATCCACCCCAAAACCACCCTAAACCTACCTGATCTTCTCCAAAACCCACAATCCACTCCTATTTAACATAATGACAAACAAGAACACAACAAAACCTAATGGAGACCCAAAACACGTCAAAACACCCAAAAAATATCGGCATCACCCCCAAAACTGGAAGAAAATACGCCAAAACCATAGATCCACCCCAAAACCACCCTAAACCTACCTGATCTTCTCCAAAACCCACAATTTACCCTTTTCCAACACGATGCCCAGCGAGAACCCAACAAAACCCATCAGAGACCCAAAAAACGTCAAAAACACCCCAAACAAGAACGGCATCACCACCAAAATTCGAAGAAAATCCGCCAAAACCATAGATCCACCCCAAAACCACCCTAAACCTACCTGATCTTCTCCAAAACCCACAATCCACTCCTATTTAACATAATGACAAACAAGAACACAACAAAACCTAATGGAGACCCCAAAACACGTCAAAAACACCCCAAAAAATATCGGCATCACCCCCAAAACTGGAAGAAAATACGCCAAAACAATAGACCCACCCAAAAACCACCCTAAACCTACCTGATCTTCTCCAAAACCCACAATCCACTCCTATTTAACATAATGACAAACAAGAACACACAAAACCTAATGGAGACCCCAAAACACGTCAAAAACACCCCAACAAATATCGGCATCACCCCCAAAACTGGAAGAAAATACGCCAAAACCATAGATCCACCCCAAAACCACCCTAAACCTACCTGATCTTCTCCAAAACCCACAATCCACTCCTATTTAACATAATGACAAACAAGAACACAACAAAACCTAATGGAGACCCCAAAACACGTCAAAACACCCCAAAAAATATCGGCATCACCCCAAAACTGGAAGAAAATACGCCAAAACCATAGATCCACCCCAAAACCACCCGAAACCTACCTGATGTTCTACAAAACCCACAATTTACCCTTTTCCAACACGATGACCAACGAGAACCCAACAAAACCCAACAGAGACCCAAAAAACGTCAAAAACACCCCAAACAAGAACGGCATCACCACCAAAATTGGAAGAAAATACACCAAAACCATAGATCCACCCAAAACCACCTAAACCTACCTGATGTTCTCCAAAACCCACAAACCACACCTATTTAACATAATGACAAACAAGAACACACAAAACCTAATGGAGATCCCAAAACACGTCAAAAACACCCCAAAAAATATCGGCATCACCCCCAAAACTGGAAGAAAATCCCCCAAACCATAGATCCACCCCAAACCACCCTAAACCTACCTGATCTTCTCCAAAACCCACAATCCACTCCTATTTAACATAATGACAAACAAGAACACAACAAAACCTAATGGAGACCCCAAAACACGTCAAAAACACCCCAAAAAATATCGGCATCACCCCCAAAACTGGAAGAAAATACACCAAAAATATAGATCCACCCCAAAACCACCCGAAACCTACCTGATCTTCTCCAAAACCCACAATTTACCCTTTTCAAACACGATGACCAACGAGAACCCAACAAAACCCAACAGAGACCAAAAAAAACGTCAAAAACACCCCAAAAAATATCGGCATCACCCCCAAAACTGGAAGAAAATACGCCAAAACCATAGATCCACCCCAAAACCACCCTAAACCTACCTGATCTTCTCCAAAACCCACAATTTACCCTTTTCCAACACGATGACCAACGAGAACCCAACAAAACCCAACAGAGACCCCAAAACACGTCAAAAACACCCCAAACAAGAACGGCATCACCCCCAAAACTGGAAGAAAATCCGCCAAAACCATAGATCCACCCCAAAACCACCCTAAACCTACCTGATCTTCTCCAAAACCCACAATCCACACCTATTTAACATAATGACAAACAAGAACACAACAAAACCTAATGGAGACCCCAAAACACGTCAAAAACACCCCAAAAAATATTCGGCATCACCCCCAAAACTGGAAGAAAATACGCCAAAACCATAGATCCACACCAAAACCACCCTAAACCTACCTGATGTTCTCCAAAACCCACAATTTACCCTTTTCCAACACGATGACCAACGAGAACCCAACAAAACCCAACGGAGACCCCAAAACACGTTAAAAACACCCCAAAAAAGAACGGCATCACCCCCAAAACTGGAAGAAAACCCCAAATACCATAGATCCACCCCAAGGACACCCTAAACCTACCTGATGTTCTCCTAATCCCAAAGCACACTCCCAACCACCATAAAACGCATTAGGAACTCAACAAAACGCAACGGAAACCCCAAAACACTTCAAAATCACACGAAGAAAGGAGAGGATCACTCTCCAAAATAGAAGAAAACCCCAAATACCATGAATCCACGCGAAAAGTCCCCCTAAACCTACCTGAAGTTCTCCAAACCCACAATTTACCCTTTTACAACACGATGACCATGGGAAAACCAAATGAAACACAACGGAGACCCCAAAACACGTCAAAAACAACACAAAAGTCCAGGATCATCCCACCCCCCCAAAAAAAAAAAAAAAAAAAAAAAAAAAAACTGAGTACCATATATCCACCCCAAAACCACCCTAAACCTACCTGATATTCTACAAAACCCACAATTTACACTTTTCCACCATGATGACCAACGAGAACCCAACAAAACCAAACAGAGACCCCAAAACCTTAAAAACACCCCAAACAAAAATGGCATCACCCCCAAACCTGGAAGAAAATCCCCAAAACCATAGATCCACCCCAAAACCACCCTAAACCTACCTGATCTTCTCCAAAAACCCACAATCCACTCCTATTTATCATAATGACAAACAAGAACCAAACAAAACCTAATGGAGACCCCAAAACACGTCAAAAACACCCCAAAAAATATCAGCATCACCCCCAAAACTGGAAGAAAATACGCCAAAACCATAGACCCACCCCAAAACCACCCTAAACCTACCTGATCTTCTCCAAAACCCACAATCCACTCCTATTTAACATAATGACGAACAAGAACACAACAAAACCTAATGGAGATCCAAAACACGTCAAAAACACCCCAAAAAATATCGGCATCACCCCCAAAACTGGAAGAAAATACGCCAAAACCATAGATCCACACCAAAACCACCCTAAACCTACCTGATCTTCTCCAAAACCCACAATCCACTCCTATTTAACATAATGACAAACAAGAACACAACAAAACCTAATGGAGACCCCAAAACACGTCTAAAAACACTCCAAAAAATATCGGCATCACCCCCAAAACTGGAAGAAAATACGCCAAAACCATAGATCCACCCCAAAACCACCCTAAACCTACCTGATATTCTACAAAACCCACAATTTACACTTTTCCACCATGATGACCAACGAGAACCCAACAAAACCAAACAGAGACCCCAAAAACCTTAAAAAACACCCCAAACAAAATTGGCATCACCCCAAAACTTGGAAGAAAAATCCACCAAAACCACAGATAAACCCCAACCCACCCCTACACCTACCTGATGTTCTCCAAAACCCACAATTTACCCTTTTCCAACACGATGACCAACGAGAACCCAAACAAAACCTAACAGAGACCCCAAAAACGTCAAAAACACCCCAACAAGAACGGCATCATCCCCAAAACTGGAAGAAAATACGCCAAAACCATAGATCCACCCGAAAACCACCCTAAACCTACCTGATGTTCTCCAAAACCCACATTTACCCTTTTCAAACACGATGACCAACGAGAACCCAACAAAACCCAACAGAGACCAAAAAAAACGTCAAAAACACCCCAAAAAATATCGGCATCACCCCCAAAACTGGAAGAAAATACGCCAAAACCATAGATCCACCCCAAAACCACCCTAAACCTACCTGATCTTCTCCAAAACCCACAATTTACCCTTTTCCAACACGATGACCAACGAGAACCCAACAAAACCCAACAGAGACCCCAAAACACGTCAAAAACACCCAAACAAGAACGGCATCACCCCAAAACTGGAAGAAAATCCCCAAAACAATAGATCCACCTTAAACCACCCTAAACCTACCTGATCTTCTCCAAAACCCACAATTTACCCTTTTCAAACACGATGACCAACGAGAACCCAACAAACCCAACAGAGACCAAAAAAACGTCAAAAACACCCCAAAAAATATCGGCATCACCCCCAAAACTGGAAGAAAATACACCAAAAATATAGATCCACCCCAAAACCACACTAAACCTACCTGATGTTCTCCAAAACCCACAATTTACCCTTTTCCAACATGATGACCAACGAGAACCCAACAAAACCCAACGGAGACCCCAAAACACGTTAAAAACACCCCAAAAAAGAACGGCATCACCCCCAAACTGGAAGAAAACCCCAAATACCATAGATCCACCAAGGACAACCCTAAACCTACCTGATGTTCTCCTAATCCCAAAGCACACTCCCAACCACCATAAACGCATTAGGAACTCAACGAAACGCAACGGAAACCCCAAAACACTTCAAAATCACACGAAGAAAGGAGAGGATCACTCTCCAAAATAGAAGAAAACCCCAAATACCATGAATCCACGCGAAAAGTCCCCCTAAACCTACCTGAAGTTCTCCAAAACCCACATTTACCCTTTTACAACACGATGACCATGGAAAAACAAATGAAACACCAACGGAGACCCCAAAACACGTCAAAAACAACACAAAAGTCCAGGATCATCCCACCCCCCTCCAAAAAAAAAAAAAAAAAAAAAATGAGTACCATATATCCACCCCAAAACCACCCTAAACCTACCTGATATTCTACAAAACCACAATTTACACTTTTCCACCATGATGACCAACGAGAACCCAACAAAACCAAACAGAGACCCCAAAAACCTTAAAAAACACCCCAAACAAAAATGGCATCACCCCCAAAACTGGAAGAAAATCCCCCAAAACCACAGATAAACCCAAAACCACCCTACACCTACCTGATGTTCTCCAAAACCCACAATTTACACTTTTCCAACACGATGACCAACGAGAACCCAACAAAACAAACAGAGACCCAAAAAACCTTAAAAAGAGCCCAAACAAAATGGCATCACCCCCAAAACTGGAAGAAAATCCCCCAAATACCATAGATCCACCCCAAAACCACCGATCTTCTCCAAAAACCCACAATTTACCCTTTTCCAACACGATGACCAACGAGAACCCAACAAAACCTAACAGAGACCCCAAAAAACGTCAAAAACACCCCCAAACAAGAACGGCATCATCCCCAAAACTGGAAGAAAATACGCCAAAACCATAGATCCACCCCAAAACCACCCTAAACCTACCTGATCTTCTCCAAAACCCACAATTTACCCTTTTCAAACACGATGACCAACGAGAACCCAACAAAACCCAACAGAGACCAAAAAAAACGTCAAAAACACCCCAAAAAATATCGGCATCACCCCCAAAACTGGAAGAAAATCCGCCAAAACCATAGATCCACCCCAAAACCACCCTAAACCTACCTGATCTTCTCCAAAACCCACAATTTACCCTTTTCCAACACGATGACCAACGAGAACCCAACAAAACCCAACAGAGACCCCAAAACACGTCAAAAACACCCCAAACAAGAACGGCATCACCCCAAAACTGGAAGAAAATCCCCCAAAACAATAGATCCACCCCAAAACCACCCTAAACCTACCTGATCTTCTCCAAAACCCACAATTTACCCTTTTCAAACACGATGACCAACGAGAACCCAACAAAACCCAACAGAGACCAAAAAAAACGTCAAAAACACCCCAAAAAATATCGGCATCACCCCCAAAACTGGAAGAAAATCCGCCAAAACCATAGATCCACCCCAAAACCACCCTAAACCTACCTGATCTTCTCCAAAACCCACAATTTACCCTTTTCCAACACGATGACCAACGAGAACCCAACAAAACCCAACAGAGACCCCAAAACACGTCAAAAACACCCCAAACAAGAACGGCATCACCCCCAAAACTGGAAGAAAATCCCCCAAAACAATAGATCCACCCCAAAACCACCCTAAACCTACCTGATCTTCTCCAAAACCCACAATTTACCCTTTTCAAACACGATGACCAACGAGAACCCAACAAAACCCAACAGAGACCAAAAAAAACGTCAAAAACACCCCAAAAAATATCGGCATCACCCCCAAAACTGGAAGAAAATCCGCCAAAACCATAGATCCACCCCAAAACCACCCTAAACCTACCTGATCTTCTCCAAAACCCACAATTTACCCTTTTCCAACACGATGACCAACGAGAACCCAACAAAACCAAACAGAGACTCCAAAACACGTCAAAAACACCCCAAACAAGAACGGCATCACCCCCAAAACTGGAAGAAAATCCCCCAAAACAATAGATCCACCCCAAAACCACCCTAAACCTACCTGATATTCTACAAAACCCACAATCCACTCCTATTTAACATAATGACAAACAAGAACCAAACAAAACCTAATGGAGACCCCAAAACACGTCAAAAACACCCCAAAAAATATCGGCATCACCCCCAAAACTGGAAGAAAATACGCCAAAACCATAGATCCACCCCAAAACCACCCTAAACCTACCTGATCTTCTCCAAAACCCACAATTTACCCTTTTCCACCATAATGACCAACGAGAACCCAACAAAACCAAACAGAGACCCCAAAACACGTCAAAAACAACTCAAAAAAGAACAGGATCACACCAAAAAATAGAAGAAAACCCCAAATACCATAGATCCACCCCAAAACCACCCTAAACCTTCCTGATGTTCTCCAAAACCCACAATTTACCCTTTTCCAACACGATGACAAACGAGAACCCAACAAAACCCAACAGAGACCCCAAAAAACATCAAAAACACCCCAAACAAGAACGGCATCACCCCCAAAACTCGAAGAAAATCCGCCAAAACCATAGATCCACCCCAAAAACCACCCTAAACCTACCTGATGTTCTCCAAAACCCACAATTTACGCTTTTTCACCATGATGACGAACAAGAACCAAACTAAAACCCAAAGGAGAACCCAGAACACGTCAAAAACACAACTAAATAAAACGAGATAACCCCCAAAACTGAAAGAAAACACACCAAAACCATAGATACACGCCAAAACCACCCTAAACCCACCTGATGTTCTCCAAAACCCACAATCCACACCTATTTAACATAATGACCAACGAGAACCCAACAAAACCCAACGGAGACCCCAAAACACGTTAAAAACACCCCAAAAAAGAATGGCATCACCCCCAAAACTGGAAGAAAACCCCAAATACCATAGATCCACCCCAAGGAAACCCTAAACCTACCTGATGTTCTCCTAATCCCAAAGCACACTCCCAACCACCATAAAACGCATTAGGAACTCAACGAAACGCAACGGAAACCCCAAACACTTCAAAATCACACGAAGAAAGGAGAGGATCACTCTCCAAAATAGAAGAAAACCCCAAATACCATGAATCCACGCGAAAAGTCCCCCTAAACCTACCTGAAGTTGTCCAAAACCCACAATTTACCCTTTTACAACACGATGACCATGGAAAACCAAATGAAACACAACGGAGACCCCAAAACACGTCAAAAACAACACAAAAAGTCCAGGATCATCCCACCCCCCCAAAAAAAAAAAAAAAAAAAAAAAAACTGAGTACCATATATCCAACACAAAACCACTCTAAAACTACCTGATATTCTACAAAACCCACAATTTACACTTTTCCACCATGATGACCAAAGAGACCACAACAAAACCAAACAGAGACCCCAAAAACCTTAAAAAACACCCCAAACAAAAATGGCATCACCCCCAAAACTGGAAGAAAATCCCCCAAAACCATAGATCCACCCCAAAACCACCCTAAACCTACCTGATCTTCTCCAAAACCCACAATCCACTCCTATTTAACATAATGACAAACAAGAACCAAACAAAACCTAATGGAGACCCCAAAACACGTCAAAAACACCCCAAAAAATATTGGCATCACCCCCAAAACTCGAAGAAAATACGCCAAAACCATAGACCCACCCCAAAACCACCCTAAACCTACCTGATCTTCTCCAAAACCCACAATCCACTCCTATTTAACATAATGACAAACAAGAACACAACAAAACCTAATGGAGACCCCAAAACACGTCAAAAACACCCCAAAAAATATCGGCATCACCCCCAAAACTGGAAGAAAATACGCCAAAACCATAGATCCACCCCAAAACCACCCTAAACCTACCTGCTGTTCTCCAAAACCCACAATCCACTCCTATTTAACATAATGACAAACAAGAACACAACAAAACCTAATGGAGATCCCAAAACACGTCAAAAACACCCCCAAAAAATATCGGCATCACCCCCAAAACTGGAAGAAAATACGCCAAAACCATAGATCCACCCCAAAACCACCCTAAACCTACCTGATCTTCTCCAAAACCCACAATTTACCCTTTTCAAACACGATGACCAACGAGAACCCAACAAAACCCAACAGAGACCAAAAAAAACGTCAAAAACACCCCAAAAAATATCGGCATCACCCCCAAAACTGGAAGAAAATCCGCCAAAACCATAGATCCACCCCAAAACCACCCGAAACCTACCTGATGTTCTACAAAACCCACAATTTACCCTTTTCCAACACGATGACCAACGAGAACCCAACAAAACCCAACAGAGACCCAAAAAACGTCAAAAACACCCCAAACAAGAACGGCATCACCACCAAAACTCGAAGAAAATCCGCCAAAACCATAGATCCACCCCAAAACCACCCTAAACCTACCTGATCTTCTCCAAAACCCACAATCCACTCCTATTTAACATAATGACAAACAAGAACCAAACAAAACCTAATGGAGACCCCAAAACACGTCAAAAACACCCCAAAAAATATCGGCATCACCCCCAAAACTGGAAGAAAATACGCCAAAACCATAGACCCACCCCAAAACCACCCTAAACCTACCTGATCTTCTCCAAAACCCACAATCCAATCCTATTTAACATAATGACAAACAAGAACACAACAAAACCTAATGGAGACCCCAAAACACGTCAAAAACACCCCAAAACATATCGGCATCACCCCCAAAACTGGAAGAAAATACACCAAAACCATAGATCCACCCCAAAACCACCCTACACCTACCTGATGTTCTCCAAAACCCACAATTTACACTTTTCCAACACGATGACCAACGAGAACCCAACAAAACCCATCAGAGACCCCAAAAAACGTCAAAAACACCCCAAACAAGAACGGCATCACCCCCAAAACTGGAAGAAAATCCCCCAAAACAATAGATCCACCCCAAAACCACCCTAAACCTACCTGATCTTCTACAAAACCCACAATCCACTCCTATTTAACATAATGACAAACAAGAACAAAACAAAACCTAATGGAGACCCCAAAACACGTCAAAAACACCCCAAAAAATATCGGCATCACCCCCAAAACTGGAAGAAAATACGCCAAAACCATAGATCCACCCCAAAACCACCCTAAACCTACCTGATGTTCTCCAAAACTCACAATTTACCCTTTTCCAACACGATGACCAACGAGAACCCAACAAAACCAAACAGAGACCCCAAAACACGTCAAAAACAACACAAAAAAGAACAGGATCACGCCAAAAAATAGAAGAAAACCCCAAATACCATAGATCCACCCCAAAACCACCCTAAACCTTCCTGATGTTCTCCAAAACCCACAATTTACCCTTTTCCAACACGATGACAAACGAGAACCCAACTAAACCCAACAGAGACCCCAAAAAACGTCAAAAACACCCCAAACAAGAACGACATCAACCCCAATACTCGAAGAAAATCCGCCAAAACCATAGATCCACCCCAAAACCACCCTAAACCTACCTGATCTTCTCCAAAACCCACAATCCACTCCTATTTAACATAATGCCCAACAAGAACACAACAAAACCCAACGGAGACCCCAAAACACGTCCAAAACACCGCAAAAATAAACAGGATCATGCCAAAAAATAGAAGAAAACCCCAAATACCATAGATCGACCCCAAAGACACCCTAAACCTACCTGATGTTCTCCAAAACCCACAATTTACACTTTTTCACCATGATGACGAACAAGAACCAAACTAAAACCCAAAGGAGAACCCAGAACACGTCAAAAACACAACTAAATAAAACGAGATAACCCCCAAAACTGAAAGAAAACACACCAAAACCATAGATCCACACCAAAACCACCCTAAACCCACCTGATGTTCTCCAAAACCCACAATCCACACCTATTTAACATAATGACCAACGAGAACCCAACAAAACCCAACGGAGACCCCAAAACACGTTAAAAACAACCCAAAAAAGAACGGCATCACCCCCAAAACTGGAAGAAAACCCCCAAATACCATAGATCCACCCCAAGGACACCCTAAACCTACCTGATGTTCTCCTAATCCCAAAGCACACTCCCAACCACCATAAAACGCATTAGGAACTCAACGAAACGCAACGGAAACCCCAAAACACTTCAAAATCACACGAAGAAAGGAGAGGATCACTCTCCAAAATAGAAGAAAACCCCAAATACCATGAATCCACGCGAAAAGTCCCCCTAAACCTACCTGAAGTTCTCCAAAACCCACAATTTACCCTTTTACAACACGATGACCATGGAAAACCAAATGAAACACAACGGAGACCCCAAAACACGTCAAAAACAACACAAAAAGTCCAGGATCATTCCCCCCCCACAAAAAAAAAAAAAAAAACAAAAAAAAACTGATTACCATAGATCCACCCCAAAACCACCCTAAACCTACCTGATATTCTACAAAACCCACAATTTACAATTTTCCACCATGATGACCAACGAGAACCCAACAAAACCAAACAGAGACCCCAAAAACCTTAAAAAACACCCCAAACAAAAATGGCATCACCCCCAAAACTGGAAGAAAATCCCCCAAAACCATAGATCCACCCCAAAACCACCCTACACCTACCTGATGTTCTCCAAAACCCACAATTTACCCTTTTCCAACACGATGACCAATGAGAACCCAACAAAACCCAACAGAGACCCCAATAAACGTCAAAAACACCCCAAACAAGAACGGCATCACCCCCAAAACTCGAAGAAAATACGCCAAAACCATAGATCCACCCCAAAACCACCCTAAACCTACCAGATCTTCTCCAAAACCCACAATCCACTCCTATTTAAAATAATGACAAACAAGAACACAACAAAACCTAATGGAGACCCCAAAACACGTCAAAAACACCCCAAACAAAAATGGCATCACCCCCAAAACTGGAAGAAAATCCCCCAAAACCATAGATAAACCCGAAAACCGACCTACACCTACCTGATGTTCTCCAAAACCCACAATTTACCCTTTTCCAACACGATGACCAACGAGAACCCAACAAAACCCAACAGAGACCCCAAAAAACGTCAAAAACACCCCAAACAAGAACGGCATCACCCCCAAAACTGGAAGAAAATCCGCCAAAACCATAGATCCACCCCAAAACCACCCTAAACCTACCTGATATTCTACAAAACCCACAATTTACCCTTTTCCAACACGATGACAAACGAGAACCCAACAAAACCCAACAGAGACCCCAAAAAACGTCAAAAACACCCCAAACAAGAACGGCATCACCCCCAAAACTCGAAGAAAATCCCCCAAAACCATAGATCCACCCCAAAACCACCCTAAACCTACCTGATCTTCTCCAAAACCCACAATCCACACCTATTTAACATAATGACAAACAAGAACACAACAAAACCTAATGGAGACCCCAAAACACGTCAAAAACACACCAAAAAATATCGGCATCACCCCCAAAACTGGAAGAAAATACACCAAAACCATAGATCCACCCCAAAACCACCCTAAACCTACCTGATGTTCTACAAAACCCACAATTTACCCTTTTCCAACATGATGACCAACGAGAACCCAACAAAACCCAACGGAGACCCCAAAACACGTTAAAAACACCCCAAAAAAGAACGGCATCACCCCCAAAACTGGAAGAAAACCCCAAATACCATAGATCCACCCCAAGGACACCCTAAACCTACCTGATGTTCTCCTAATCCCAAAGCACACTCCCAACCACCATAAAACGCATTAGGAACTCAACGAAACGCAACGGAAACCCCAAAACACTTCAAAATCACACGAAGAAAGGAGAGGATCACTCTCCAAAATAGAAGAAAACCCCAAATACCATGAATCCACGCGAAAAGTCCCCCTAAACCTACCTGAAGTTCTCCAAAACCCACAATTTACCCTTTTACAACACGATGACCATGGAAAACCAAATGAAACACAACGGAGACCCCAAAACACGTCAAAAACAACACAAAAAGTCCAGGATCATCCCCCCCCCACAAAAAAAAAAGAAAAAAAAAAAAACTGATTACCATATAGCCACCCCAAAACCACCCTAAACCTACCTGATATTCTACAAAACCCACAATTTACACTTTTCCACCATGATGACCAACGAGAACCCAACAAAACCAAACAGAGACCCCAAAAACCTTAAAAAACACCCCAAACAAAAATGGCATCACCCCCAAAACTGGAAGAAAATACACCAAAACCATAGATCCACCCCAAAACCACCCAACACCTACCTGATGTTCTACAAAACCCACAATTTACCCTTTTCCAACACGATGACCAACGAGAACCCAACAAAACCAAACAGAGACCCCAAAAAACGTCAAAAACACCCCAAACAAGAACGGCATCACCCCCAAAACTGGAAGAAAATCCGCCAAAACCATAGATCCACCCCAAAACCACCCTAAACCTACCTGATCTTCTCCAAAACCCACAATCCACTCCTATTTAACATAATGACAAACAAGAACCCAACAAAACCTAATGGAGACCCCAAAAAACGTCAAAAACACCCCAACAAATATCGGCATCACCCCCAAAACTGGAAGAAAATACGCCAAAACCATAGATCCACCCCAAAACCACCCTAAACCTACCTGATCTTCTCCAAAACCCACAATCCAATCCTATTTAACATAATGACAAACAAGAACACAACAAAACCTAATGGAGACCCCAAAACACGTCAAAAACACTCCAAAAAATATCGGCATCACCCCCAAAACTGGAAGAAAATACGCCAAAACCATAGATCCACCCCAAAACCACCCTAAACCTACCTGATGTTCTACAAAACCCACAATCCACACCTATTTAACATAATGACAAACAAGAACACAACAAAACCTAATGGAGACCCCAAAACACGTCAAAAACACCCCAAAAAATATCGGCATCACCCCCAAAACTGGAAGAAAATACGCCAAAACAATAAACCCACCCCAAAACCACCCTAAACCTACCTGATCTTCTCCAAAACCCACAATCCACTCCTATTTAACATAATGACAAACAAGAACACAACAAAACCTAATGGAGACCCCAAAACACGTCAAAAACACCCCAAAAAATATCGGCATCACCCCCAAAACTGGAAGAAAATACGCCAAAACCATAGATCCACCCCAAAACCACCCTAAACCTACCTGATCTTCTCCAAAACCCACAATTTACCCTTTTCCAACACAATGACCAACGAGAACCCTATAAAACCCAACAGAGACCCAAAAAACGTCAAAAACACCCCAAACAAGAACGGCATCACCCCCAAAACTGGAAGAAAATCCCCCAAAATCATAGATCCACCCCAAAACCACCCTAAACCTACCTGATCTTCTCCAAAACCCACAATCCACTCCTATTTAACATAATGACCAACAAGAACACAACAAAACCTAATGGAGACCCCAAAACACGTCAAAAACACCCCAAAAAATATCGGCATCACCCCCAAAACTGGAAGAAAATACGCCAAAACCATAGATCCACCCCAAAACCACCCTAAACCTACCTGATGTTCTCCAAAACCCACAATCCACTCCTATTTAACATAATGAGAAACAAGAAAACAACAAAACCTAATGGAGACCCCAAAACACGTCAAAAACACACCAAAAAATATCGGCATCACCCCCAAAACTAGAAGAAAATACGCCAAAACCATAGACCCACCCCAAAACCACCCTAAACCTACCTGATCTTCTCCAAAACCCACAATTTAAACTTTTCCAACACGACGACCAACGAGAACCCAACAAAACCAAACAGAGACCCATAAAACGTCAAAAACACCCCAAAAAATATCGGCATCACCCCAAAAACTGGAAGAAAATCCGCCAAAACCATAGATCCACCCCAAAGACACCCGAAACCTACCTGATCTTCTCCAAAACCCACAATCCACTCCTATTTAACATAATGACAAACAAGAACACAACAAAACCTAATGGAGACCCCAAAACACGTCAAAAACACCCCAAAAAATATCGGCATCACCCCCAAAACTGGAAGAAAATCCGCCAAAACCATAGATCCACCCCAAAACCACCCTAAACCTACCTGATCTTCTCCAAAACCCACAATCCACTCCTATTTAACATAATGACAAACAAGAACACAACAAAACCTAATGGAGACCCCAAAACACGTCAAAAACACCCCAAAAAATATCGGCATCACCCCCAAAACTGGAAGAAAATACGCCAAAACAATAGACCCACCCCAAAACCACCCTAAACCTACCTGATCTTCTCCAAAACCCACAATCCACTCCTATTTAACATAATGACAAACAAGAACACAACAAAACCTAATGGAGACCCCAAAACACGTCAAAAACACCCCAAAAAATATCGGCATCACCCCCAAAACTGGAAGAAAATACGCCAAAACCATAGATCCACCCCAAAACCACCCTAAACCTACCTGCTGTTCTCCAAAACCCACAATCCACTCCTATTTAACATAATGAGAAACAAGAAAACAACAAAACCTAATGGAGACCCCAAAACACGTCAAAAACACCCCAAAAAATATCGGCATCACCCCCAAAACTGGAAGAAAATACGCCAAAACCATAGATCCACCCCAAAACCACCCGAAACCTACCTGATGTTCTACAAAACCCACAATTTACCCTTTTCCAACACGATGACCAACGAGAACCCAACAAAACCCAACAGAGACCCAAAAAACTTCAAAAACACCCCAAACAAGAACGGCATCACCACCAAAACTCGAAGAAAATCCGCCAAAACCATAGATCCACCCCAAAACCACCCTAAACCTACCTGATCTTCTCCAAAACCCACAATCCACTCCTATTTAACATAATGACAAACAAGAACACAACAAAACCTAATGGAGACCCCAAAAAACGTCAAAAACACCCCAAAAAATATCGGCATCACCCCCAAAACTGGAAGAAAATACGCCAAAACCATAGACCCACCCCAAAACCACCCTAAACCTACCTGATCTTCTCCAAAACCCACAATCCACTCCTATTTAACATAATGACAAACAAGAACACAACAAAACCAAATGGAGACCCCAAAACACGTCAAAAACACCCCAAAAAATATCGGCATCAACCCCAAAACTAGAAGAAAATACGCCAAAACCATAGACCCACCCCAAAACCACCCTAAACCTACCTGATCTTCTCCAAAACCCACAATCCACTCCTATTTAACATAATGACCAACAAGAACACAACAAAACCTAATGGAGACCCCAAAACACGTCAAAAACACCCCAAAAAATATCGGCATTAGCCCCAAAACTGGAAGAAAATACGCCAAAACCATAGATCCACCCCAAAACCACCCTAAACCTACCTGATCTTTTCCAAAACCCACAATCCACTCCTATTTAACATAATGACAAACAAGAACACAACAAAACCTAATGGAGACCCCAAAACACGTCAAAAACACCCCAAAAAATATTGGCATCACCCCCAAAACTGGAAGAAAATACGCCAAAACCATAGATCCACCCCAAAACCACCCTAAACCTACCTGATGTTCTCCAAAACCCACAATCCAATCCTATTTAACATAATGACAAACAAGAACACAACAAAACCTAATGGAGACCCCAAAACACGTCAAAAACACCCCAAAAAATATCGGCATCACCCCCAAAACTGGAAGAAAATACGCCAAAACCATAGATCCACCCCAAAACCACCCTAAACCTACCTGATCTTCTCCAAAACCCACAATCCACACCTATTTAACATAATGACCAACAAGAACACAACAAAACCTAATGGAGACCCCAAAACACGTCAAAAACACCCCAAAAAATATCGGCATCACCCCCAAAACTGGAAGAAAATACGCCAAAACCATAGATCCACACCAAAACCACCCTAAACCTACCTGATGTTCTCCAAAACCCACAATCCACACCTATTTAACATAATGACAAACAAGAACAAAACAAAACCTAATGGAGACCCCAAAACACGTCAAAAACACCCCAAAAAATATCGGCATCACCCCCAAAACTGGAAGAAAATACGCCAAAACCATAGATCCACCTCAAAACCACCCTAAACCTACCTGATCTTCTCCAAAACCCACAATCCACTCCTATTTAACATAATGACAAACAAGAACACAACAAAACCTAATGGAGACCCCAAAACACGTCAAAAACACCCCAAAAAATATCGGCATCACCCCCAAAACTGGAAGAAAATACGCCAAAACAATAGACCCACCCCAAAACCACCCTAAACCTACCTGATCTTCTCCAAAACCCACAATCCACACCTATTTAACATAATGACAAACAAGAACCCAACAAAACCTAATGGAGACCCCAAAAAACGTCAAAAACACCCCAAACAAGAACGGCATCACCCCCAAAACTGGAAGAAAATCCCCCAAAACAATAGATCCACCCCAAAACCACCCTAAACCTACCTGCTGTTCTCCAAAACCCACAATCCACTCCTATTTAACATAATGACAAACAAGAACAAAACAAAACCTAATGGAGACCCCAAAACACGTCAAAAACACCCCAAAAAATATCGGCATCACCCCCAAAACTGGAAGAAAATACACCAAAACCATAGACCCACCCCAAAACCACCCTAAACCTACCTGATCTTCTCCAAAACCCACAATCCACTCCTATTTAACATAATGACAAACAAGAACACAACAAAACCTAATGGAGACCCCAAAACACGTCAAAAACACCCCAAAAAATATCGGCATCACCCCCAAAACTAGAAGAAAATACGCCAAAACCATAGACCCACCCCAAAACCACCCTAAACCTACCTGATGTTCTCCAAAACCCACAATCCACTCCTATTTAACATAATGACCAACAAGAACACAACAAAACCTAATGGAGACCCCAAAACACGTCAAAAACACCCCAAAAAATATCGGCATCACCCCCAAAACTGGAAGAAAATACGCCAAAACAATATACCCACCCCAAAACCACCCTAAACCTACCTGATCTTCTCCAAAACCCACAATCCACTCCTATTTAACATAATGACAAACAAGAACACAACAAAACCTAATGGAGACCCCAAAACACGTCAAAAACACCCCAAAAAATATCGGCATCACCCCCAAAACTGGAAGAAAATACGCCAAAACCATAGATCCACCCCAAAACCACCCTAAACCTACCTGATCTTCTCCAAAACCCACAATCCACTCCTATTTAACATAATGACAAACAAGAACACAACAAAACCTAATGGAGACCCCAAAACACGTCAAAAACACCCCAAAAAATATCGGCATCACCCCCAAAACTGGAAGAAAATACGCCAAAACCATAGACCCACCCCAAAACCACCCTAAACCTACCTGATCTTCTCCAAAACCCACAATTTACACTTTTCCAACACGATGACCAACGAGAACCCAACAAAACCCAACAGAGACCCAAAAAACATAAAAAACACCCCAAAAAAGAACGGCATCACCACCAAAACTCGAAGAAAATCCCCCAAAACCATAGATCCACCCCAAAACCACCCTAAACCTACCTGATGTTCTCCAAAACCCACAATCCACACCTATTTAACATAATGACCAACAAGAACACAACAAAACCTAATGGAGACCCCAAAACACGTCAAAAACACCCCAAACAAGAACGGCATCACCCCCAAAACTCGAAGAAAATACGCCAAAACCATAGATCCACCCCAAAACCACCCTAAACCTACCTGCTGTTCTCCAAAACCCACAATCCACTCCTATTTAACATAATGACAAACAAGAACACAACAAAACCTAATGGAGACCCCAAAACACGTCAAAAACACCCCAAAAAATATCGGCATCACCCCCAAAACTGGAAGAAAATACGCCAAAACAATATACCCACCCCAAAACCACCCTAAACCTACCTGATCTTCTCCAAAACCCACAATCCACACCTATTTAACATAATGACAAACAAGAACCCAACAAAACCTAATGGAGACCCCAAAAAACGTCAAAAACACCCCAAACAAGAACGGCATCACCCCCAAAACTGGAAGAAAATCCCCCAAAACAATAGATCCACCCCAAAACCACCCTAAACCTACCTGATCTTCTCCAAAACCCACAATCCACTCCTATTTAACATAATGACAAACAAGAACAAAACAAAACCTAATGGAGACCCCAAAACACGTCAAAAACACCCCAAAAAATATCGGCATCACCCCCAAAACTGGAAGAAAATACACCAAAACCATAGACACACCCCAAAACCACCCTAAACCTACCTGATCTTCTCCAAAACCCACAATCCACTCCTATTTAACATAATGACAAACAAGAACACAACAAAACCTAATGGAGACCCCAAAACACGTCAAAAACACACCAAAAAATATCGGCATCACCCCCAAAACTAGAAGAAAATACGCCAAAACCATAGACCCACCCCAAAACCACCCTAAACCTACCTGATGTTCTCCAAAACCCACAATCCACTCCTATTTAACATAATGACCAACAAGAACACAACAAAACCTAATGGAGACCCCAAAACACGTCAAAAACACCCCAAAAAATATCGGCATCACCCCCAAAACTGGAAGAAAATACGCCAAAACAATATACCCACCCCAAAACCACCCTAAACCTACCTGATCTTCTCCAAAACCCACAATCCACTCCTATTTAACATAATGACAAACAAGAACACAACAAAACCTAATGGAGACCCCAAAACACGTCAAAAACACCCCAAAAAATATCGGCATCACCCCCAAAACTGGAAGAAAATACGCCAAAACCATAGATCCACCCCAAAACCACCCTAAACCTACCTGATCTTCTCCAAAACCCACAATCCACTCCTATTTAACATAATGACAAACAAGAACACAACAAAACCTAATGGAGACCCCAAAACACGTCAAAAACACCCCAAAAAATATCGGCATCACCCCCAAAACTGGAAGAAAATACGCCAAAACCATAGACCCACCCCAAAACCACCCTAAACCTACCTGATCTTCTCCAAAACCCACAATTTACACTTTTCCAACACGATGACCAACGAGAACCCAACAAAACCCAACAGAGACCCAAAAAACATAAAAAACACCCCAAAAAAGAACGGCATCACCACCAAAACTCGAAGAAAATCCCCCAAAACCATAGATCCACCCCAAAACCACCCTAAACCTACCTGATGTTCTCCAAAACCCACAATCCACACCTATTTAACATAATGACCAACAAGAACACAACAAAACCTAATGGAGACCCCAAAACACGTCAAAAACACCCCAAACAAGAACGGCATCACCCCCAAAACTCGAAGAAAATACGCCAAAACCATAGATCCACCCCAAAACCACCCTAAACCTACCTGCTGTTCTCCAAAACCCACAATCCACTCCTATTTAACATAATGACAAACAAGAACACAACAAAACCTAATGGAGACCCCAAAACACGTCAAAAACACCCCAAACAAGAACGGCATCACCACCAAAACTGGAAGAAAATACGCCAAAACAATAGACACACCCCAAAACCACCCTAAACCTACCTGATCTTCTCCAAAACCCACAATCAACACCTATTTAACATAATGACAAACAAGAACACAACAAAACCTAATGGAGACCCCAAAACACGTCAAAAACACCCCAAAAAATATCGGCATCACCCCCAAAACTCGAAGAAAATACGCCAAAACCATAGATCCACCCCAAAACCACCCTAAACCTACCTGATCTTCTCCAAAACCCACAATCCACTCCTATTTAACATAATGACAAAAAAGAAAACAACAAAACCTAATGGAGACCCCAAAACACGTCAAAAACACCCCAAAAAATATCGGCATCACCCCCAAAACTGGAAGAAAATACGCCAAAACCATAGATCCACCCCAAAACCACCCGAAACCTACCTGATCTTCTCCAAAACCCACAATTTACCCTTTTCCAACACGATGACCAACGAGAACCAAACAAAACCCAACAGAGACCCAAAAAACGTCAAAAACACCCCAAAAAAGAACGGCATCACCCCCAAAACTGGAAGAAAATACGCCAAAACCATAGACCCACCCCAAAACCACCCTAAACCTACCTGATCTTCTCCAAAACCCACAATCCACTCCTATTTAACATAATGACAAACAAGAACACAACAAAACCTAATGGAGACCCCAAAACACGTCAAAAACACCCCAAAAAATATCGGCATCACCCCCAAAACTGGAAGAAAATACGCCAAAACCATAGATCCACCCCAAAACCACCCTAAACCTACCTGATCTTCTCCAAAACCCACAATCCACTCCTATTTAACATAATGACAAACAAGAACACAACAAAACCTAATGGAGACCCCAAAACACGTCAAAAACACCCCAAAAAATATCGGCATCACCCCCAAAACTGGAAGAAAATACGCCAAAACCATAGACCCACCCCAAAACCACCCTAAACCTACCTGATGTTCTCCAAAACCCACAATTTACACTTTTCCAACACGATGACCAACGAGAACCCAACAAAACCCAACAGAGACCCAAAAAACATCAAAACACCCCAAAAAAGAACGGCATCACCACCAAAACTCGAAGAAAATCCCCCAAAACCATAGATCCACCCCAAAACCACCCTAAACCTACCTGATGTTCTCCAAAACCCACAATCCACACCTATTTAACATAATGACCAACAAGAACACAACAAAACCTAATGGAGACCCCAAAACACGTCAAAAACACCCCAAACAAGAACGGCATCACCCCCAAAACTCGAAGAAAATACGCCAAAACCATAGATCCACCCCAAAACCACCCTAAACCTACCTGCTGTTCTCCAAAACCCACAATCCACTCCTATTTAACATAATGACAAACAAGAACACAACAAAACCTAATGGAGACCCCAAAACACGTCAAAAACACCCCAAACAAGAACGGCATCACCACCAAAACTGGAAGAAAATACGCCAAAACAATAGACACACCCCAAAACCACCCTAAACCTACCTGATCTTCTCCAAAACCCACAATCCACTCCTATTTAACATAATGACAAACAAGAACACAACAAAACCTAATGGAGACCCCAAAACACGTCAAAAACACCCCAAAAAATATCGGCATCACCCCCAAAACTGGAAGAAAATACGCCAAAACCATAGATCCAACCCAAAACCACCCGAAACCTACCTGATGTTCTACAAAACCCACAATTTACCCTTTTCCAACACGATGACCAACGAGAACCCAACAAAACCCAACAGAGACCCAAAAAACGTCAAAACACCCCAAAAAAGAACGGCATCACCACCAAAACTGGAAGAAAATACACCAAGACCATAGATCCACCCCAAAACCACCCTAAACCTACCTGATGTTCTCCAAAACCCACAATCCACACCTATTTAACATAATGACCAACAAGAACCCAACAAAACCTAATGGAGACCCCAAAACACGTCAAAAACACCCCAAAAAATATCGGCATCACCCCCAAAACTAGAAGAAAATACGCCAAAACCATAGACACACCCCAAAACCACCCTAAACCTACCTGATCTTCTCCAAAACCCACAATCCACTCCTATTTAACATAATGACAAACAAGAAACACAACAAAACCTAATGGAGATCCCAAAACACGTCAAAAACACCCCAAAAAATATCGGCATCACCCCAAAACTGGAAGAAAATACGCCAAAACCATAGATCCACCCCAAAACCACCCTAAACCTACCTGATCTTCTCCAAAACCCACAATCCACTCCTATTTAACATAATGACAAACAAGAACACAACAAAACCTAATGGAGACCCCAAAACACGTCAAAAACACCCCAAAAAATATCGGCATCACCCCCAAAACTGGAAGAAAATACGCCAAAACCATAGATCCACCCCAAATCCACCCTAAACCTACCTGATGTTCTCCAAAACCCACAATCCACACCTATTTAACATAATGACAAACAAGAACCAAACAAAACCTAATGGAGACCCCAAAACACGTCAAAAACACCCCAACAAATATCGGCATCACCCCCAAAACTGGAAGAAAATACACCAAAACCATAGATCCACCCCAAAACCACCCTAAACCTACCTGATGTTCTACAAAACCCACAATTTACCCTTTTCCAACACGATGACCAACGAGAACCCAACAAAACCCATCAGAGACCCAAAAAACGTCAAAAACACCCCAAACAAGAACGGCATCACCACCAAAACTCGAAGAAAATCCGCCAAAACAATAGATCCACCCCAAAACCACCCTAAACCTACCTGATGTTCTCCAAAACCCACAAACCACACCTATTTAACATAATGACCAACAAGAACCCAACAAAACCTAATGGAGATCCCAAAACACGTCAAAAACACCCCAAAAAATATCGGCATCACCCCCAAAACTGGAAGAAAATACACCAAAACCATAGATCCACCCCAAAACCACCCTAAACCTACCTGATCTTCTCCAAAACCCACAATCCACTCCTATTTAACATAATGACAAACAAGAACACAACAAAACCTAATGGAGACCCCAAAACACGTCAAAAACACCCCAAAAAATATCGGCATCACCCCCAAAACTGGAAGAAAATACGCCAAAACCATAGATCCACCCCAAAACCACCCTAAACCTACCTGATCTTCTCCAAAACCCACAATTTACACTTTTCCAACACGATGACCAACGAGAACCCAACAAAACCCAACAGAGACCCCAAAAAACGTCAAAAACACCCCAAACAAGAACGGCATCACCCCCAAAACTGGAAGAAAATCCGCCAAAACCATAGATCCACCCCAAAACCACCCTAAACCTACCTGCTGTTCTCCAAAACCCACAATCCACTCCTATTTAACATAATGACAAACAAGAACACAACAAAACCTAATGGAGACCCCAAAACACGTCAAAAACACCCCAAAAAATATCGGCATCACCCCCAAAACTGGAAGAAAATACGCCAAAACAATAGACCCACCCCAAAACCACCCTAAACCTACCTGATCTTCTCCAAAACCCACAATCCACTCCTATTTAACATAATGACAAACAAGAACACAACAAAACCTAATGGAGACCCCAAAACACGTCAAAAACACCCCAAAAAATATCGGCATCACCCCCAAAACTGGAAGAAAATACGCCAAAACCATAGATCCACCCCAAAACCACCCTAAACCTACCTGATCTTCTCCAAAACCCACAATCCACTCCTATTTAACATAATGACAAACAAGAACACAACAAAACCTAATGGAGACCCCAAAACACGTCAAAAACACCCCAAAAAAATATCGGCATCACCCCCAAAACTGGAAGAAAATACGCCAAAACCATAGACCCACCCCAAAACCACCCGAAACCTACCTGATCTTCTCCAAAACCACAATTTACACTTTTCCAACACGATGACCAACGAGAACCCAACAAAACCCAACAGAGACCCAAAAAACATAAAAAACACCCCAAAAAAGAACGGCATCACCACCAAAACTGGAAGAAAATACGCCAAAACCATAGATCCACCCCAAAACCACCCTAAACCTACCTGATCTTCTCCAAAACCCACAATTTACCCTTTTCCAACACGATGCCCAACGAGAACCCAACAAAACCCATCAGAGACCCAAAAAACGTCAAAAACACCCCAAACAAGAACGGCATCACCACCAAAATTCGAAGAAAATCCGCCAAAACCATAGATCCACCCCAAAACCACCCTAAACCTACCTGATCTTCTCCAAAACCCACAATCCACTCCTATTTAACATAATGACGAACAAGAACACAACAAAACCTAATGGAGACCCCAAAACACGTCAAAAACACCCCAAAAAATATCGGCATCACCCCCAAAACTGGAAGAAAATAAGCCAAAACAATAGACCCACCCCAAAACCACCCTAAACCTACCTGATCTTCTCCAAAACCCACAATCCACTCCTATTTAACATAATGACAAACAAGAACACAACAAAACCTAATGGAGACCCCAAAACACGTCAAAAACACCCCAAAAAATATCGGCATCACCCCCAAAACTGGAAGAAAATACGCCAAAACCATAGATCCACCCCAAAACCACCCTAAACCTACCTGATCTTCTCCAAAACCCACAATTTACACTTTTCCAACACGATGACCAACGAGAACCCAACAAAACCCAACAGAGACCCCAAAAAACGTCAAAAACACCCCAAACAAGAACGGCATCACCCCCAAAACTGGAAGAAAATCCGCCAAAACCATAGATCCACCCCAAAACCACCCTAAACCTACCTGCTGTTCTCCAAAACCCACAATCCACTCCTATTTAACATAATGACAAACAAGAACACAACAAAACCTAATGGAGACCCCAAAACACGTCAAAAACACCCCAAAAAATATCGGCATCACCCCCAAAACTGGAAGAAAATACGCCAAAACAATAGACCCACCCCAAAACCACCCTAAACCTACCTGATCTTCTCCAAAACCCACAATCCACTCCTATTTAACATAATGACAAACAAGAACACAACAAAACCTAATGGAGACCCCAAAACACGTCAAAAACACCCCAAAAAATATCGGCATCACCCCCAAAACTGGAAGAAAATACGCCAAAACCATAGATCCACCCCAAAACCACCCTAAACCTACCTGATCTTCTCCAAAACCCACAATCCACTCCTATTTAACATAATGACAAACAAGAACACAACAAAACCTAATGGAGACCCCAAAACACGTCAAAAACCACCCAAAAAATATCGGCATCACCCCCAAAACTGGAAGAAAATACGCCAAAACCATAGATCCACCCCAAAACCACCCTAAACCTACCTGATCTTCTCCAAAACCCACAATTTACCCTTTTCCAACACGATGCCCAACGAGAACCCAACAAAACCCATCAGAGACCCAAAAAACGTCAAAAACACCCCAAACAAGAACGGCATCACCACCAAAATTCGAAGAAAATCCGCCAAAACCATAGATCCACCCCAAAACCACCCTAAACCTACCTGATCTTCTCCAAAACCCACAATCCACTCCTATTTAACATAATGACAAACAAGAACACAACAAAACCTAATGGAGACCCCAAAACACGTCAAAAACACCCCAAAAAATATCGGCATCACCCCCAAAACTGGAAGAAAATACGCCAAAACCATAGATCCACCCCAAACCACCCTAAACCTACCTGATCTTCTCCAAAACCCACAATTTACCCTTTTCCAACACGATGACCAACGAGAACCCAACAAAACCCAACAGAGACCCAAAAAACGTCAAAAACACCCCAAACAAGAACGGCATCACCACCAAAATTCGAAGAAAATCCGCCAAAACCATAGATCCACCCCAAAACCACCCTAAACCTACCTGATCTTCTCCAAAACCCACAATCCACTCCTATTTAACATAATGACAAACAAGAACACAACAAAACCTAATGGAGACCCCAAAACACGTCAAAAACACCCCAAAAAATATCGGCATCACCCCCAAAACTGGAAGAAAATACGCCAAAACAATAGACCCACCCCAAAACCACCCTAAACCTACCTGATCTTCTCCAAAACCCACAATCCACTCCTATTTAACATAATGACAAACAAGAACACAACAAAACCTAATGGAGACCCCAAAACACGTCAAAAACACCCCAAAAAATATCGGCATCACCCCCAAAACTGGAAGAAAATACGCCAAAACCATAGATCCACCCCAAAACCACCCTAAACCTACCTGCTGTTCTCCAAAACCCACAATCCACTCCTATTTAACATAATGACAAACAAGAACACAACAAAACCTAATGGAGACCCCAAAACACGTCAAAAACACACCAAAAAATATCGGCATCACCCCCAAAACTGGAAGAAAATACGCCAAAACCATAGATCCACCCCAAAACCACCCTAAACCTACCTGATCTTCTCCAAAACCCACAATTTACCCTTTTCCAACACGATGCCCAACGAGAACCCAACAAAACCCATCAGAGACCCAAAAAACGTCAAAAACACCCCAAACAAGAACGGCATCACCACCAAAATTCGAAGAAAATACGCCAAAACCATAGATCCACCCCAAAACCACCCTAAACCTACCTGATCTTCTCCAAAACCCACAATCCACTCCTATTTAACATAATGACAAACAAGAACACAACAAAACCTAATGGAGACCCCAAAACACGTCAAAAACACCCCAAAAAATATCGGCATCACCCCCAAAACTGGAAGAAAATACGCCAAAACCATAGATCCACCCCAAAACCACCCTAAACCTACCTGATCTTCTCCAAAACCCACAATCCACTCCTATTTAACATAATGACAAACAAGAACACAACAAAACCTAATGGAGACCCCAAAACACGTCAAAAACACCCCAAAAAATATCGGCATCACCCCCAAAACTGGAAGAAAATACGCCAAAACCATAGACCCACCCCAAAACCACCCTAAACCTACCTGATCTTCTCCAAAACCCACAATTTACACTTTTCCAACACGATGACCAACGAGAACCCAACAAAACCCAACAGAGACCCAAAAAACATAAAAAACACCCCAAAAAAGAACGGCATCACCACCAAAACTCGAAGAAAATCCGCCAAAACCATAGATCCACCCCAAAACCACCCTAAACCTACCTGATCTTCTCCAAAACCCACAATCCACACCTATTTAACATAATGACCAACAAGAACACAACAAAACCTAATGGAGACCCCAAAACACGTCAAAAACACCCCAAAGAAGAACGGCATCACCCCCAAAACTCGAAGAAAATACGCCAAAACCATAGATCCACCCCAAAACCACCCTAAACCTACCTGCTGTTCTCCAAAACCCACAATCCACTCCTATTTAACATAATGACAAACAAGAACACAACAAAACCTAATGGAGACCCCAAAACACGTCAAAAACACCCCAAACAAGAACGGCATCACCACCAAAACTGGAAGAAAATACGCCAAAACAATAGACACACCCCAAAACCACCCTAAACCTACCTGATCTTCTCCAAAACCCACAATCCACTCCTATTTAACATAATGACAAACAAGAACACAACAAAACCTAATGGAGACCCCAAAACACGTCAAAAACACCCCAAAAAAATATCGGCATCACCCCCAAAACTGGAAGAAAATACGCCAAAACCATAGATCCACCCCAAAACCACCCTAAACCTACCTGATCTTCTCCAAAACCCACAATTTACCCTTTTCCAACACGATGCCCAACGAGAACCCAACAAAACCCATCAGAGACCCAAAAAACGTCAAAAACACCCCAAACAAGAACGGCATCACCACCAAAATTCGAAGAAAATCCGCCAAAACCATAGATCCACCCCAAAACCACCCTAAACCTACCTGATCTTCTCCAAAACCCACAATCCACTCCTATTTAACATAATGACGAACAAGAACACAACAAAACCTAATGGAGACCCCAAAACACGTCAAAAACACCCCAAAAAATATCGGCATCACCCCCAAAACTGGAAGAAAATACGCCAAAACAATAGACCCACCCCAAAACCACCCTAAACCTACCTGATCTTCTCCAAAACCCACAATCCACTCCTATTTAACATAATGACAAACAAGAACACAACAAAACCTAATGGAGACCCCAAAACACGTCAAAAACACCCCAAAAAATATCGGCATCACCCCCAAAACTGGAAGAAAATACGCCAAAACCATAGATCCACCCCAAAACCACCCTAAACCTACCTGATCTTCTCCAAAACCCACAATCCACTCCTATTTAACATAATGACAAACAAGAACACAACAAAACCTAATGGAGACCCCAAAACACGTCAAAAACACCCCAAAAAATATCGGCATCACCCCCAAAACTGGAAGAAAATACGCCAAAACCATAGATCCACCCCAAAACCACCCTAAACCTACCTGATCTTCTCCAAAACCCACAATTTACCCTTTTCCAACACGATGACCAACGAGAACCCAACAAAACCCATCAGAGACCCAAAAAACGTCAAAAACACCCCAAACAAGAACGGCATCACCACCAAAATTCGAAGAAAATCCGCCAAAACCATAGATCCACCCCAAAACCACCCTAAACCTACCTGATCTTCTCCAAAACCCACAATCCACTCCTATTTAACATAATGACAAACAAGAACACAACAAAACCTAATGGAGACCCCAAAACACGTCAAAAACACCCCAAAAAATATCGGCATCACCCCCAAAACTGGAAGAAAATACGCCAAAACAATAGACCCACCCCAAAACCACCCTAAACCTACCTGATCTTCTCCAAAACCCACAATCCACTCCTATTTAACATAATGACAAACAAGAACACAACAAAACCTAATGGAGACCCCAAAACACGTCAAAAACACCCCAAAAAATATCGGCATCACCCCCAAAACTGGAAGAAAATACGCCAAAACCATAGATCCACCCCAAAACCACCCTAAACCTACCTGATCTTCTCCAAAACCCACAATCCACTCCTATTTAACATAATGACAAACAAGAACACAACAAAACCTAATGGAGACCCCAAAACACGTCAAAAACACCCCAAAAAATATCGGCATCACCCCCAAAACTGGAAGAAAATACGCCAAAACCATAGATCCACCCCAAAACCACCCGAAACCTACCTGATGTTCTACAAAACCCACAATTTACCCTTTTCCAACACGATGACCAACGAGAACCCAACAAAACCCAACAGAGACCCAAAAAACGTCAAAAACACCCCAAACAAGAACGGCATCACCACCAAAATTGGAAGAAAATACACCAAAACCATAGATCCACCCCAAAACCACCCTAAACCTACCTGATGTTCTCCAAAACCCACAAACCACACCTATTTAACATAATGACAAACAAGAACACAACAAAACCTAATGGAGATCCCAAAACACGTCAAAAACACCCCAAAAAATATCGGCATCACCCCCAAAACTGGAAGAAAATCCCCCAAAACCATAGATCCACCCCAAAACCACCCTAAACCTACCTGATCTTCTCCAAAACCCACAATCCACTCCTATTTAACATAATGACAAACAAGAACACAACAAAACCTAATGGAGACCCCAAAACACGTCAAAAACACCCCAAAAAATATCGGCATCACCCCCAAAACTGGAAGAAAATACACCAAAAATATAGATCCACCCCAAAACCACCCGAAACCTACCTGATCTTCTCCAAAACCCACAATTTACCCTTTTCAAACACGATGACCAACGAGAACCCAACAAAACCCAACAGAGACCAAAAAAAACGTCAAAAACACCCCAAAAAATATCGGCATCACCCCCAAAACTGGAAGAAAATACGCCAAAACCATAGATCCACCCCAAAACCACCCTAAACCTACCTGATCTTCTCCAAAACCCACAATTTACCCTTTTCCAACACGATGACCAACGAGAACCCAACAAAACCCAACAGAGACCCCAAAACACGTCAAAAACACCCCAAACAAGAACGGCATCACCCCCAAAACTGGAAGAAAATCCGCCAAAACCATAGATCCACCCCAAAACCACCCTAAACCTACCTGATCTTCTCCAAAACCCACAATCCACACCTATTTAACATAATGACAAACAAGAACACAACAAAACCTAATGGAGACCCCAAAACACGTCAAAAACACCCCAAAAAATATCGGCATCACCCCCAAAACTGGAAGAAAATACGCCAAAACCATAGATCCACACCAAAACCACCCTAAACCTACCTGATGTTCTCCAAAACCCACAATTTACCCTTTTCCAACATGATGACCAACGAGAACCCAACAAAACCCAACGGAGACCCCAAAACACGTTAAAAACACCCCAAAAAAGAACGGCATCACCCCCAAAACTGGAAGAAAACCCCAAATACCATAGATCCACCCCAAGGACACCCTAAACCTACCTGATGTTCTCCTAATCCCAAAGCACACTCCCAACCACCATAAAACGCATTAGGAACTCAACGAAACGCAACGGAAACCCCAAAACACTTCAAAATCACACGAAGAAAGGAGAGGATCACTCTCCAAAATAGAAGAAAACCCCAAATACCATGAATCCACGCGAAAAGTCCCCCTAAACCTACCTGAAGTTCTCCAAAACCCACAATTTACCCTTTTACAACACGATGACCATGGAAAACCAAATGAAACACAACGGAGACCCCAAAACACGTCAAAAACAACACAAAAAGTCCAGGATCATCCCACCCCCCCAAAAAAAAAAAAAAAAAAAAAAAAAAAAAAAAAACTGAGTACCATATATCCACCCCAAAACCACCCTAAACCTACCTGATATTCTACAAAACCCACAATTTACACTTTTCCACCATGATGACCAACGAGAACCCAACAAAACCAAACAGAGACCCCAAAAACCTTAAAAAACACCCCAAACAAAAATGGCATCACCCCCAAAACTGGAAGAAAATCCCCCAAAACCATAGATCCACCCCAAAACCACCCTAAACCTACCTGATCTTCTCCAAAACCCACAATCCACTCCTATTTATCATAATGACAAACAAGAACCAAACAAAACCTAATGGAGACCCCAAAACACGTCAAAAACACCCCAAAAAATATCAGCATCACCCCCAAAACTGGAAGAAAATACGCCAAAACCATAGACCCACCCCAAAACCACCCTAAACCTACCTGATCTTCTCCAAAACCCACAATCCACTCCTATTTATCATAATGACGAACAAGAACACAACAAAACCTAATGGAGATCCCAAAACACGTCAAAAACACCCCAAAAAATATCGGCATCACCCCCAAAACTGGAAGAAAATACGCCAAAACCATAGATCCACCCCAAAACCACCCTAAACCTACCTGATCTTCTCCAAAACCCACAATCCACTCCTATTTAACATAATGACAAACAAGAACACAACAAAACCTAATGGAGACCCCAAAACACGTCAAAAACACTCCAAAAAATATCGGCATCACCCCCAAAACTGGAAGAAAATACGCCAAAACCATAGATCCACCCCAAAACCACCCTAAACCTACCTGATATTCTACAAAACCCACAATTTACACTTTTCCACCATGATGACCAACGAGAACCCAACAAAACCAAACAGAGACCCCAAAAACCTTAAAAAACACCCCAAACAAAAATGGCATCACCCCCAAAACTGGAAGAAAATCCCCCAAAACCACAGATAAACCCCAAAACCACCCTACACCTACCTGATGTTCTCCAAAACCCACAATTTACCCTTTTCCAACACGATGACCAACGAGAACCCAACAAAACCCAACAGAGACCCCAAAACACGTCAAAAACACCCCAAACAAGAACGGCATCACCCCCAAAACTGGAAGAAAATCCCCCAAAACAATAGATCCACCCCAAAACCACCCTAAACCTACCTGATCTTCTCCAAAACCCACAATTTACCCTTTTCAAACACGATGACCAACGAGAACCCAACAAAACCCAACAGAGACCAAAAAAAAACGTCAAAAACACCCCAAAAAATATCGGCATCACCCCCAAAACTGGAAGAAAATACACCAAAAATATAGATCCACCCCAAAACCACCCTAAACCTACCTGATGTTCTCCAAAACCCACAATTTACCCTTTTCCAACATGATGACCAACGAGAACCCAACAAAACCCAACGGAGACCCCAAAACACGTTAAAAACACCCCAAAAAAGAACGGCATCACCCCCAAAACTGGAAGAAAACCCCAAATACCATAGATCCACCCCAAGGACACCCTAAACCTACCTGATGTTCTCCTAATCCCAAAGCACACTCCCAACCACCATAAAACGCATTAGGAACTCAACGAAACGCAACGGAAACCCCAAAACACTTCAAAATCACACGAAGAAAGGAGAGGATCACTCTCCAAAATAGAAGAAAACCCCAAATACCATGAATCCACGCGAAAAGTCCCCCTAAACCTACCTGAAGTTCTCCAAAACCCACAATTTACCCTTTTACAACACGATGACCATGGAAAAACAAATGAAACACAACGGAGACCCCAAAACACGTCAAAAACAACACAAAAAGTCCAGGATCATCCCACCCCCCTCCAAAAAAAAAAAAAAAAAAAAAAAATGAGTACCATATATCCACCCCAAAACCACCCTAAACCTACCTGATATTCTACAAAACCCACAATTTACACTTTTCCACCATGATGACCAACGAGAACCCAACAAAACCAAACAGAGACCCCAAAAACCTTAAAAAACACCCCAAACAAAAATGGCATCACCCCCAAAACTGGAAGAAAATCCCCCAAAACCACAGATAAACCCCAAAACCACCCTACACCTACCTGATGTTCTCCAAAACCCACAATTTACACTTTTCCAACACGATGACCAACGAGAACCCAACAAAACCAAACAGAGACCCCAAAAACCTTAAAAAAGAGCCCAAACAAAAATGGCATCACCCCCAAAACTGGAAGAAAATCCCCCAAATACCATAGATCCACCCCAAAACCACCCGAAACCTACCTGATCTTCTCCAAAACCCACAATTTACCCTTTTCCAACACGATGACCAACGAGAACCCAACAAAACCTAACAGAGACCCCAAAAAACGTCAAAAACACCCCAAACAAGAACGGCATCATCCCCAAAACTGGAAGAAAATACGCCAAAACCATAGATCCACCCCAAAACCACCCTAAACCTACCTGATCTTCTCCAAAACCCACAATTTACCCTTTTCAAACACGATGACCAACGAGAACCCAACAAAACCCAACAGAGACCAAAAAAAACGTCAAAAACACCCCAAAAAATATCGGCATCACCCCCAAAACTGGAAGAAAATCCGCCAAAACCATAGATCCACCCCAAAACCACCCTAAACCTACCTGATCTTCTCCAAAACCCACAATTTACCCTTTTCCAACACGATGACCAACGAGAACCCAACAAAACCCAACAGAGACCCCAAAAAACGTCAAAAACACCCCAAACAAGAACGGCATCACCCCCAAAACTGGAAGAAAATACGCCAAAACCATAGATCCACCCCAAAACCACCCTAAACCTACCTGATCTTCTCCAAAACCCACAATTTACCCTTTTCCAACACGATGACCAACGAGAACCCAACAAAACCAAACAGAGACTCCAAAACACGTCAAAAACACCCCAAACAAGAACGGCATCACCCCCAAAACTGGAAGAAAATCCCCCAAAACAATAGATCCACCCCAAAACCACCCTAAACCTACCTGATATTCTACAAAACCCACAATCCACTCCTATTTAACATAATGACAAACAAGAACCAAACAAAACCTAATGGAGACCCCAAAACACGTCAAAAACACCCCAAAAAATATCGGCATCACCCCCAAAACTGGAAGAAAATACGCCAAAACCATAGATCCACCCCAAAACCACCCTAAACCTACCTGATCTTCTCCAAAACCCACAATTTACCCTTTTCCACCATAATGACCAACGAGAACCCAACAAAACCAAACAGAGACCCCAAAACACGTCAAAAACAACTCAAAAAAGAACAGGATCACACCAAAAAATAGAAGAAAACCCCAAATACCATAGATCCACCCCAAAACCACCCTAAACCTTCCTGATGTTCTCCAAAACCCACAATTTACCCTTTTCCAACACGATGACAAACGAGAACCCAACAAAACCCAACAGAGACCCCAAAAAACATCAAAAACACCCCAAACAAGAACGGCATCACCCCCAAAACTCGAAGAAAATCCGCCAAAACCATAGATCCACCCCAAAACCACCCTAAACCTACCTGATGTTCTCCAAAACCCACAATTTACGCTTTTTCACCATGATGACGAACAAGAACCAAACTAAAACCCAAAGGAGAACCCAGAACACGTCAAAAACACAACTAAATAAAACGAGATAACCCCCAAAACTGAAAGAAAACACACCAAAACCATAGATACACGCCAAAACCACCCTAAACCCACCTGATGTTCTCCAAAACCCACAATCCACACCTATTTAACATAATGACCAACGAGAACCCAACAAAACCCAACGGAGACCCCAAAACACGTTAAAAACACCCCAAAAAAGAATGGCATCACCCCCAAAACTGGAAGAAAACCCCAAATACCATAGATCCACCCCAAGGAAACCCTAAACCTACCTGATGTTCTCCTAATCCCAAAGCACACTCCCAACCACCATAAAACGCATTAGGAACTCAACCAAACGCAACGGAAACCCCAAAACACTTCAAAATCACACGAAGAAAGGAGAGGATCACTCTCCAAAATAGAAGAAAACCCCAAATACCATGAATCCACGCGAAAAGTCCCCCTAAACCTACCTGAAGTTGTCCAAAACCCACAATTTACCCTTTTACAACACGATGACCATGGAAAACCAAATGAAACACAACGGAGACCCCAAAACACGTCAAAAACAACACAAAAAGTCCAGGATCATCCCACCCCCCCAAAAAAAAAAAAAAAAAAAAAAAAAACTGAGTACCATATATCCAACACAAAACCACTCTAAAACTACCTGATATTCTACAAAACCCACAATTTACACTTTTCCACCATGATCACCAAAGAGACCACAACAAAACCAAACAGAGACCCCAAAAACCTTAAAAAACACCCCAAACAAAAATGGCATCACCCCCAAAACTGGAAGAAAATACGCCAAAACCATAGATCCACCCCAAAACCACCCTAAACCTACCTGATCTTCTCCAAAACCCACAATCCACTCCTATTTAACATAATGACAAACAAGAACCAAACAAAACCTAATGGAGACCCCAAAACACGTCAAAAACACCCCAAAAAATATTGGCATCACCCCCAAAACTCGAAGAAAATACGCCAAAACCATAGACCCACCCCAAAACCACCCTAAACCTACCTGATCTTCTCCAAAACCCACAATCCACTCCTATTTAACATAATGACAAACAAGAACACAACAAAACCTAATGGAGACCCCAAAACACGTCAAAAACACCCCAAAAAATATCGGCATCACCCCCAAAACTGGAAGAAAATACGCCAAAACCATAGATCCACCCCAAAACCACCCTAAACCTACCTGATCTTCTCCAAAACCCACAATCCACTCCTATTTAACATAATGACAAACAAGAACACAACAAAACCTAATGGAGATCCCAAAACACGTCAAAAACACCCCAAAAAATATCGGCATCACCCCCAAAACTGGAAGAAAATACGCCAAAACCATAGATCCACCCCAAAACCACCCTAAACCTACCTGATCTTCTCCAAAACCCACAATTTACCCTTTTCAAACACGATGACCAACGAGAACCCAACAAAACCCAACAGAGACCAAAAAAAACGTCAAAAACACCCCAAAAAATATCGGCATCACCCCCAAAACTGGAAGAAAATCCGCCAAAACCATAGATCCACCCCAAAACCACCCTAAACCTACCTGATCTTCTCCAAAACCCACAATTTACCCTTTTCCAACACGATGACCAACGAGAACCCAACAAAACCCAACAGAGACCCCAAAACACGTCAAAAACACCCCAAACAAGAACGGCATCACCCCCAAAACTGGAAGAAAATCCCCCAAAACAATAGATCCACCCCAAAACCACCCTAAACCTACCTGATCTTCTCCAAAACCCACAATTTACCCTTTTCAAACACGATGACCAACGAGAACCCAACAAAACCCAACAGAGACCAAAAAAAACGTCAAAAACACCCCAAAAAATATCGGCATCACCCCCAAAACTGGAAGAAAATACGCCAAAACCATAGATCCACCCCAAAACCACCCGAAACCTACCTGATCTTCTCCAAAACCCACAATTTACCCTTTTCCAACACGATGACCAACGAGAACCCAACAAAACCCAACAGAGACTCCAAAACACGTCAAAAACACCCCAAACAAGAACGGCATCACCCCCAAAACTGGAAGAAAATCCCCCAAAACAATAGATCCACCCCAAAATCACCCTAAACCTACCTGATATTCTACAAAACCCACAATCCACTCCTATTTAACATAATGACAAACAAGAACCAAACAAAACCTAATGGAGACCCCAAAACACGTCAAAAACACCCCAAAAAATATCGGCATCACCCCCAAAACTGGAAGAAAATACGCCAAAACCATAGATCCACCCCAAAACCACCCTAAACCTACCTGATCTTCTCCAAAACCCACAATTTACCCTTTTCCACCATAATGACCAACGAGAACCCAACAAAACCAAACAGAGACCCCAAAACACGTCAAAAACAACTCAAAAAAGAACAGGATCACACCAAAAAATAGAAGAAAACCCCAAATACCATAGATCCACCCCAAAACCACCCTAAACCTTCCTGATGTTCTCCAAAACCCACAATTTACCCTTTTCCAACACGATGACAAACGAGAACCCAACAAAACCCAACAGAGACCCCAAAAAACATCAAAAACACCCCAAACAAGAACGGCATCACCCCCAAAACTCGAAGAAAATCCGCCAAAACCATAGATCCACCCCAAAACCACCCTAAACCTACCTGATGTTCTCCAAAACCCACAATTTACGCTTTTTCACCATGATGACGAACAAGAACCAAACTAAAACCCAAAGGAGAACCCAGAACACGTCAAAAACACAACTAAATAAAACGAGATAACCCCCAAAACTGAAAGAAAACACACCAAAACCATAGATACACGCCAAAACCACCCTAAACCCACCTGATGTTCTCCAAAACCCACAATCCACACCTATTTAACATAATGACCAACGAGAACCCAACAAAACCCAACGGAGACCCCAAAACACGTTAAAAACACCCCAAAAAAGAATGGCATCACCCCCAAAACTGGAAGAAAACCCCAAATACCATAGATCCACCCCAAGGAAACCCTAAACCTACCTGATGTTCTCCTAATCCCAAAGCACACTCCCAACCACCATAAAACGCATTAGGAACTCAACCAAACGCAACGGAAACCCCAAAACACTTCAAAATCACACGAAGAAAGGAGAGGATCACTCTCCAAAATAGAAGAAAACCCCAAATACCATGAATCCACGCGAAAAGTCCCCCTAAACCTACCTGAAGTTGTCCAAAACCCACAATTTACCCTTTTACAACACGATGACCATGGAAAACCAAATGAAACACAACGGAGACCCCAAAACACGTCAAAAACAACACAAAAAGTCCAGGATCATCCCACCCCCCCCAAAAAAAAAAAAAAAAAAAAAAAACTGAGTACCATAAATCCACCCCAAAACCACTCTAAAACTACCTGATATTCTACAAAACCCACAATTTACACTTTTCCACCATGATCACCAAAGAGACCACAACAAAACCAAACAGAGACCCCAAAAACCTTAAAAAACACCCCAAACAAAAATGGCATCACCCCCAAAACTGGAAGAAAATCCCCCAAAACCATAGATCCACCCCAAAACCACCCGAAACCTACCTGATCTTCTCCAAAACCCACAATCCACTCCTATTTAACATAATGACAAACAAGAACCAAACAAAACCTAATGGAGACCCCAAAACACGTCAAAAACACCCCAAAAAATATTGGCATCACCCCCAAAACTCGAAGAAAATACGCCAAAACAATAGACCCACCCCAAAACCACCCTAAACCTACCTGATCTTCTCCAAAACCCACAATCCACTCCTATTTAACATAATGACAAACAAGAACACAACAAAACCTAATGGAGACCCCAAAACACGTCAAAAACACCCCAAAAAATATCGGCATCACCCCCAAAACTGGAAGAAAATCCGCCAAAACCATAGATCCACCCCAAAACCACCCTAAACCTACCTGATCTTCTCCAAAACCCACAATTTACCCTTTTCCAACACGATGACCAACGAGAACCCAACAAAACCCAACAGAGACCAAAAAAAACGTCAAAAACACCCCAAAAAATATCGGCATCACCCCCAAAACTGGAAGAAAATACGCCAAAACCATAGATCCACCCCAAAACCACCCGAAACCTACCTGATCTTCTCCAAAACCCACAATTTACCCTTTTCCAACACGATGACCAACGAGAACCCAACAAAACCCAACAGAGACCCCAAAACACGTCAAAAACAACTCAAAAAAGAACAGGATCACACCAAAAAATAGAAGAAAACCCCAAATACCATAGATCCACCCCAAAACCACCCTAAACCTTCCTGATGTTCTCCAAAACCCACAATTTACCCTTTTCCAACACGATGACAAACGAGAACCAACAAAACCCAACAGAGACCCCAAAAAACATCAAAAACACCCCAAACAAGAACGGCATCACCCCCAAAACTCAAAGAAAATCCGCCAAAACCATAGATCCACCCCAAAACCACCCTAAACCTACCTGATGTTCTCCAAAACCCACAATTTACGCTTTTTCACCATGATGACGAACAAGAACCAAACTAAAACCCAAAGGAGAACCCAGAACACGTCAAAAACACAACTAAATAAAACGAGATAACCCCCAAAACTGAAAGAAAATACACCAAAACCATAGATCCACACCAAAACCACCCTAAACCCACCTGATGTTCTCCAAAACCCACAATCCACACCTATTTAACATAATGACCAACGAGAACCCAACAAAACCCAACGGAGACCCCAAAACACGTTAAAAACACCCCAAAAAAGAATGGCATCACCCCCAAAACTGGAAGAAAACCCCAAATACCATAGATCCACCCCAAGGAAACCCTAAACCTACCTGATGTTCTCCTAATCCCAAAGCACACTCCCAACCACCATAAAATGCATTAGGAACTCAACCAAACGCAACGGAAACCCCAAAACACTTCAAAATCACACGAAGAAAGGAGAGGATCACTCTCCAAAATAGAAGAAAACCCCAAATACCATGAATCCACGCGAAAAGTCCCCCTAAACCTACCTGAAGTTCTCCAAAACCCACAATTTACCCTTTTACAACACGATGACCATGGAAAACCAAATGAAACACAACGGAGACCCCAAAACACGTCAAAAACAACACAAAAAGTCCAGGATCATCCCACCCCCCCAAAAAAAAAAAAAAAAAAAAAAAAACTGAGTACCATATATCCAACACAAAACCACTCTAAAACTACCTGATATTCTACAAAACCCACAATTTACACTTTTCCACCATGATCACCAAAGAGACCACAACAAAACCAAACAGAGACCCCAAAAACCTTAAAAAACACCCCAAACAAAAATGGCATCACCCCCAAAACTGGAAGAAAATCCCCCAAAACAATAGATCCACCCCAAAACCACCCGAAACCTACCTGATCTTCTCCAAAACCCACAATCCACTCCTATTTAACATAATGACAAACAAGAACCAAACAAAACCTAATGGAGACCCCAAAACACGTCAAAAACACCCCAAAAAATATCGGCATCACCCCCAAAACTGGAAGAAAATACGCCAAAACCATAGATCCACCCCAAAACCACCCTAAACCTACCTGATCTTCTCCAAAACCCACAATTTACCCTTTTCCACCATAATGACCAACGAGAACCCAACAAAACCAAACAGAGACCCCAAAACACGTCAAAAACAACTCAAAAAAGAACAGGATCACACCAAAAAATAGAAGAAAACCCCAAATACCATAGATCCACCCCAAAACCACCCTAAACCTTCCTGATGTTCTCCAAAACCCACAATTTACCCTTTTCCAACACGATGACAAACGAGAACCCAACAAAACCCAACAGAGACCCCAAAAAACATCAAAAACACCCCAAACAAGAACGGCATCACCCCCAAAACTCGAAGAAAATCCGCCAAAACCATAGATCCACCCCAAAACCACCCTAAACCTACCTGATGTTCTCCAAAACCCACAATTTACGCTTTTTCACCATGATGACGAACAAGAACCAAACTAAAACCCAAAGGAGAACCCAGAACACGTCAAAAACACAACTAAATAAAACGAGATAACCCCCAAAACTGAAAGAAAACACACCAAAACCATAGATACACGCCAAAACCACCCTAAACCCACCTGATGTTCTCCAAAACCCACAATCCACACCTATTTAACATAATGACCAACGAGAACCCAACAAAACCCAACGGAGACCCCAAAACACGTTAAAAACACCCCAAAAAAGAATGGCATCACCCCCAAAACTGGAAGAAAACCCCAAATACCATAGATCCACCCCAAGGAAACCCTAAACCTACCTGATGTTCTCCTAATCCCAAAGCACACTCCCAACCACCATAAAACGCATTAGGAACTCAACCAAACGCAACGGAAACCCCAAAACACTTCAAAATCACACGAAGAAAGGAGAGGATCACTCTCCAAAATAGAAGAAAACCCCAAATACCATGAATCCACGCGAAAAGTCCCCCTAAACCTACCTGAAGTTCTCCAAAACCCACAATTTACCCTTTTACAACACGATGACCATGGAAAACCAAATGAAACACAACGGAGACCCCAAAACACGTCAAAAACAACACAAAAAGTCCAGGATCATCCCACCCCCCCAAAAAAAAAAAAAAAAAAAAAAAAACTGAGTACCATATATCCAACACAAAACCACTCTAAAACTACCTGATATTCTACAAAACCCACAATTTACACTTTTCCACCATGATCACCAAAGAGACCACAACAAAACCAAACAGAGACCCCAAAAACCTTAAAAAACACCCCAAACAAAAATGGCATCACCCCCAAAACTGGAAGAAAATCCCCCAAAACCATAGATCCACCCCAAAACCACCCGAAACCTACCTGATCTTCTCCAAAACCCACAATCCACTCCTATTTAACATAATGACAAACAAGAACCAAACAAAACCTAATGGAGACCCCAAAACACGTCAAAAACACCCCAAAAAATATTGGCATCACCCCCAAAACTCGAAGAAAATACGCCAAAACCATAGACCCACCCCAAAACCACCCTAAACCTACCTGATCTTCTCCAAAACCCACAATCCACTCCTATTTAACATAATGACAAACAAGAACACAACAAAACCTAATGGAGACCCCAAAACACGTCAAAAACACCCCAAAAAATATCGGCATCACCCCCAAAACTGGAAGAAAATACGCCAAAACCATAGATCCACCCCAAAACCACCCTAAACCTACCTGCTGTTCTCCAAAACCCACAATCCACTCCTATTTAACATAATGACAAACAAGAACACAACAAAACCTAATGGAGACCCCAAAACACGTCAAAAACACCCCAAAAAATATCGGCATCACCCCCAAAACTGGAAGAAAATACGCCAAAACCATAGATCCACCCCAAAACCACCCTAAACCTACCTGATCTTCTCCAAAACCCACAATCCACACCTATTTAACATAATGACAAACAAGAACCAAACAAAACCTAATGGAGACCCCAAAACACGTCAAAAACACCCGAACAAATATCGGCATCACCCCCAAAACTGGAAGAAAATACACCAAAACCATAGATCCACCCCAAAACCACCCTAAACCTACCTGATCTTCTCCAAAACCCACAATCCACTCCTATTTAACATAATGACAAACAAGAACACACCAAAACCTAAAGGAGACCCCAAAACACGTCAAAAACACCCCAAAAAATATCGGCATCACCCCCAAAACTGGAAGAAAATACGCCAAAACAATAGACCCACCCCAAAACCACCCTAAACCTACCTGCTGTTCTCCAAAACCCACAATCCACTCCTATTTAACATAATGACAAACAAGAACACAACAAAACCTAATGGAGACCCCAAAACACGTCAAAAACACCCCAAAAAATATCGGCATCACCCCCAAAACTGGAAGAAAATACGCCAAAACCATAGATCCACCCCAAAACCACCCTAAACCTACCTGATCTTCTCCAAAACCCACAATCCACTCCTATTTAACATAATGACAAACAAGAACACAACAAAACCTAATGGAGACCCCAAAACACGTCAAAAACACCCCAAAAAATATTGGCATCACCCCCAAAACTGGAAGAAAATACGCCAAAACCATAGATCCACCCCAAAACCACCCTAAACCTCCGTGATGTTCTACAAAACCCACAATTTACCCTTTTCCAACACGATGACAAACGAGAACCCAACAAAACCCAACAGAGACCCCAAAACACGTCAAAAACACCCCAAACAAGAACGGCATCACCCCCAAAACTGGAAGAAAATCCCCCAAAACCATAGATCCACCCCAAAACCACCCTAAACCTACCTGATATTCTCCAAAACCCACAATCCACTCCTATTTAACATAATGACAAACAAGAACACAACAAAACCAAACAGAGACCCCAAAACACGTCAAAAACAACTCAAAAAAGAACAGGATCACACCAAAAAATAGAAGAAAACCCCAAATACCATAGATCCACCCCAAAACCACCCTAAACCTTCCTGATGTTCTCCAAAACCCACAATTTACCCTTTTCCAACACGATGACAAACGAGAACCCAACAAAACCCAACAGAGACCCCAAAACACGTTAAAAACACCCCAAAAAAGAACGGCATCACCCCCAAAACTGGAAGAAAACCCCAAATACCATAGATCCACCCCAAGGAAACCCTAAACCTACCTGATGTTCTCCTAATCCCAAAGCACACTCCCAACCACCATAAAACGCATTAGGAACTCAACGAAACGCAACGGAAACCCCAAAACACTTCAAAATCACACGAAGAAAGGAGAGGATCACTCTCCAAAATAGAAGAAAACCCCAAATACCATGAATCCACGCGAAAAGTCCCCCTAAACCTACCTGAAGTTCTCCAAAACCCACAATTTACCCTTTTACAACACGATGACCATGGAAAACCAAATGAAACACAACGGAGACCCCAAAACACGTCAAAAACAACACAAAAAGTCCAGGATCATCCCACCCCCCCAAAAAAAAAAAAAAAAAAAAAAAAAAACTGAGTACCATATATCCACCCCAAAACCACCCTAAACCTACCTGATATTCTACAAAACCCACAATTTACACTTTTCCACCATGATGACCAACGAGAACCCAACAAAACCAAACAGAGACCCCAAAAACCTTAAAAAACACCCCAAAAAAAAATGGCATCACCCCCAAAACTGGAAGAAAATACGCCAAAACCATAGACCCACCCCAAAACCACCCTAAACCTACCTGATCTTCTCCAAAACCCACAATCCACACCTATTTAACATAATGACAAACAAGAACACAACAAAACCTAATGGAGACCCCAAAACACGTCAAAAACACCCCAAAAAATATCGGCATCACCCCCAAAACTGGAAGAAAATACGCCAAAACCATAGATCCACCCCAAAACCACCCTAAACCTACCTGATCTTCTCCAAAACCCACAATCCACACCTATTTAACATAATGACAAACAAGAACACAACAAAACCTAATGGAGACCCCAAAACACGTCAAAAACACCCCAACAAATATCGGCATCACCCCCAAAACTGGAAGAAAATACACCAAAACCATAGATCCACCCCAAAACCACCCTAAACCTACCTGATGTTCTCCAAAACCCACAATTTACACTTTTCAAACACGATGACCAACGAGAACCAAACAAAACCCAACAGAGACCAAAAAAAACGTCAAAAACACCCCAAAAAATATCGGCATCACCCCCAAAACTGGAAGAAAATACGCCAAAACCATAGATCCACCCCAAAACCACCCTAAACCTACCTGATCTTCTCCAAAACCCACAATCCACTCCTATTTAACATAATGACGAACAAGAACACAACAAAACCTAATGGAGACCCCAAAACACGTCAAAAACACCCCAAAAAATATCGGCATCACCCCCAAAACTGGAAGAAAATACGCCAAAACCATAGATCCACCCCAAAACCACCCTAAACCTACCTGATGTTCTACAAAACCCACAATCCACTCCTATTTAACATAATGACAAACAAGAACACAACAAAACCTAATGGAGACCCCAAAACACGTCAAAAACACCCCAAAAAATATCGGCATCACCCCCAAAACTGGAAGAAAATCCGCCAAAACCATAGATCCACCCCAAAACCACCCTAAACCTACCTGATGTTCTCCAAAACCCACAATCCACTCCTATTTAACATAATGACAAACAAGAACACAACAAAACCTAATGGAGACCCCAAAACACGTCAAAAACACCCCAAAAAATATCGGCATCACCACCAAAACTGGAAGAAAATACGCCAAAACCATAGATCCACCCCAAAACCACCCGAAACCTACCTGATCTTCTCCAAAACCCACAATCCACACCTATTTAACATAATGACAAACAAGAACACAACAAAACCTAATGGAGATCCCAAAACACGTCAAAAACACCCCAAAAAATATCGGCATCACCCCCAAAACTGGAAGAAAATACACCAAAACCATAGATCCACCCCAAAACCACCCTAAACCTACCTGATGTTCTCCAAAACCCACAATCCACTCCTATTTAACATAATGACAAACAAGAACACAACAAAACCTAATGGAGACCCCAAAACACGTCAAAAACACCCCAAAAAATATCGGCATCACCCCCAAAACTGGAAGAAAATACGCCAAAACCATAGATCCACCCCAAAACCACCCTAAACCTACCTGATCTTCTCCAAAACCTACAATCCACTCCTATTTAACATAATGACAAACAAGAACACAACAAAACCTAATGGAGACCCCAAAACACGTCAAAAACACCCCAACAAATATCGGCATCACCCCCAAAACTCGAAGAAAATACGCCAAAACAATAGACCCACCCCAAAACCACCCTAAACCTACCTGATCTTCTCCAAAACCCACAATCCACTCCTATTTAACATAATGACGAACAAGAACACAACAAAACCTAATGGAGACCCCAAAACACGTCAAAAACACCCCAAAAAATATCGGCATCACCCCCAAAACTGGAAGAAAATACGCCAAAACCATAGATCCACCCCAAAACCACCCTAAACCTACCTGATCTTCTCCAAAACCCACAATCCACTCCTATTTAACATAATGACAAACAAGAACACAACAAAACCTAATGGAGACCCCAAAACACGTCAAAAACACCCCAAAAAATATCGGCATCACCCCCAAAACTGGAAGAAAATACGCCAAAACCATAGATCCACCCCAAAACCACCCGAAACCTACCTGATCTTCTCCAAAACCCACAATCCACACCTATTTAACATAATGACAAACAAGAACCAAACAAAACCTAATGGAGACCCCAAAACACGTCAAAAACACCCCAACAAATATCGGCATCACCCCCAAAACTGGAAGAAAATACACCAAAACCATAGATCCACCCCAAAACCACCCTAAACCTACCTGATGTTCTCCAAAACCCACAATTTACACTTTTCAAACACGATGACCAACGAGAACCCAACAAAACCCAACAGAGACCAAAAAAAACGTCAAAAACACCCCAAAAAATATCGGCATCACCCCCAAAACTGGAAGAAAATCCGCCAAAACCATAGATCCACAACCAAAACCACCCTAAACCTACCTGATCTTCTCCAAAACCCACAATCCACACCTATTTAACATAATGACAAACAAGAACCAAACAAAACCTAATGGAGACCCCAAAACACGTCAAAAACACCCCAAAAAATATCGGCATCACCCCCAAAACTGGAAGAAAATACGCCAAAACCATAGATCCACCCCAAAACCACCCTAAACCTACCTGATCTTCTCCAAAACCCACAATCCACACCTATTTAACATAATGACAAACAAGAACACAACAAAACCTAATGGAGACCCCAAAACACGTCAAAAACACCCCAAAAAATATCGGCATCACCCCCAAAACTGGAAGAAAATACACCAAAACCATAGATCCACCCCAAAACCACCCTAAACCTACCTGATCTTCTCCAAAACCCACAATCCACTCCTATTTAACATAATGACAAACAAGAACCCAACAAAACCTAATGGAGACCCCAAAACACGTCAAAAACACCCCAAAAAATATCGGCATCACCCCCAAAACTGGAAGAAAATACGCCAAAAACATAGATCCACCCCAAAACCACCCTAAACCTACCTGATCTTCTCCAAAACCCACAATCCACTCCTATTTAACATAATGACAAACAAGAACACAACAAAACCTAATGGAGACCCCAAAACACGTCAAAAACACCCCAAAAAATATCGGCATCACCCCCAAAACTGGAAGAAAATACGCCAAAACAATAGACCCACCCCAAAACCACCCTAAACCTACCTGATCTTCTCCAAAACCTACAATCCACTCCTATTTAACATAATGACGAACAAGAACACAACAAAACCTAATGGAGACCCCAAAACACGTCAAAAACACCCCAAAAAATATCGGCATCACCCCCAAAACTGGAAGAAAATACGCCAAAACCATAGATCCACCCCAAAACCACCCTAAACCTACCTGATCTTCTCCAAAACCCACAATCCACTCCTATTTAACATAATGACAAACAAGAACACAACAAAACCTAATGGAGACCCCAAAACACGTCAAAAACACCCCAAAAAATATCGGCATCACCCCCAAAACTGGAAGAAAATACGCCAAAACCATAGATCCACCCCAAAACCACCCGAAACCTACCTGATCTTCTCCAAAACCCACAATCCACACCTATTTAACATAATGACAAACAAGAACCAAACAAAACCTAATGGAGACCCCAAAACACGTCAAAAACACCCCAACAAATATCGGCATCACCCCCAAAACTGGAAGAAAATACACCAAAACCATAGATCCACCCCAAAACCACCCTAAACCTACCTGATGTTCTCCAAAACCCACAATTTACACTTTTCAAACACGATGACCAACGAGAACCCAACAAAACCCAACAGAGACCAAAAAAAACGTCAAAAACACCCCAAAAAATATCGGCATCACCCCCAAAACTGGAAGAAAATACGCCAAAACCATAGATCCACCCCAAAACCACCCTAAACCTACCTGATCTTCTCCAAAACCCACAATCCACACCTATTTAACATAATGACCAACAAGAACACAACAAAACCTAATGGAGACCCCAAAACACGTCAAAAACACCCCAAAAAATATCGGCATCACCCCCAAAACTGGAAGAAAATACACCAAAACCATAGATCCACCCCAAAACCACCCTAAACCTACCTGCTATTCTCCAAAACCCACAATCCACTCCTATTTAACATAATGACAAACAAGAACACAACAAAACCTAATGGAGACCCCAAAACACGTCAAAAACACCCCAAAAAATATCGGCATCACCCCCAAAACTGGAAGAAAATACGCCAAAACCATAGATCCACCCCAAAACCACCCTAAACCTACCTGATCTTCTCCAAAACCCACAATCCACTCCTATTTAACATAATGACAAACAAGAACACAACAAAACCTAATGGAGACCCCAAAACACGTCAAAAACACCCCAAAAAATATCGGCATCACCCCCAAAACTGGAAGAAAATACGCCAAAACCATAGACCCACCCCAAAACCACCCTAAACCTACCTGATCTTCTCCAAAACCCACAATCCACTCCTATTTAACATAATGACGAACAAGAACACAACAAAACCTAATGGAGACCCCAAAACACGTCAAAAACACCCCAAAAAATATCGGCATCACCCCCAAAACTGGAAGAAAATACGCCAAAACCATAGATCCACCCCAAAACCACCCTAAACCTACCTGATCTTCTCCAAAACCCACAATCCACTCCTATTTAACATAATGACAAACAAGAACACAACAAAACCTAATGGAGACCCCAAAACACGTCAAAAACACCCCAAAAAATATCGGCATCACCCCCAAAACTGGAAGAAAATACGCCAAAACCATAGATCCACCCCAAAACCACCCGAAACCTACCTGATCTTCTCCAAAACCCACAATCCACACCTATTTAACATAATGACAAACAAGAACCAAACAAAACCTAATGGAGACCCCAAAACACGTCAAAAACACCCCAACAAATATCGGCATCACCCCCAAAACTGGAAGAAAATACGCCAAAACCATAGATCCACCCCAAAACCACCCTAAACCTACCTGATCTTCTCCAAAACCCACAATCCACACCTATTTAACATAATAACCAACAAGAACACAACAAAACCTAATGGAGACCCCAAAACACGTCAAAAACACCCCAACAAATATCGGCATCACCCCCAAAACTGGAAGAAAATACGCCAAAACCATAGATACACCCCAAAACCACCCTAAACCTACCTGATCTTCTCCAAAACCCACAATTTACCCTTTTCCACCATAATGACCAACGAGAACCCAACAAAACCAAACAGAGACCCCAAAACACGTCAAAAACAACTCAAAAAAGAACAGGATCACACCAAAAAATAGAAGAAAACCCCAAATACCATAGATCCACCCCAAAACCACCCTACACCTTCCTGATGTTCTGCAAAACCCACAATTTACCCTTTTCCAACACGATGACAAACGAGAACCCAACAAAACCCAACAGAGACCCCAAAAAACGTCAAAAACACCCCAAACAAGAACGGCATCACCACCAAAACTCGAAGAAAATCCGCCAAAACCATAGATCCACCCCAAAACCAACCTAAACCTACCTGATCTTCTCCAAAACCCACAATTTACACTTTTTCACCATGATGACGAACAAGAACCAAACTAAAACCCAAAGGACAACCCAGAACACGTCAAAAACACAACTAAATAAAACGAGATAACTCCCAAAACTGAAAGAAAATCCCCCAAAACCATAGATACACGCCAAAACCACCCTAAACCCACCTGATGTTCTCCAAAACCCACAATCCACACCTATTTAACATAATGACCAACGAGAACCCAACAAAACCCAACGGAGACCCCAAAACACGTCAAAAACAACACAAAAAGTCCAGGATCATCCCACCCCCCCCAAAAAAAAAAAAAAAAAAAAAAAATGAGTACCATATATCCACCCCAAAACCACCCGAAACCTACCTGATATTCTACAAAACCCACAATTTACACTTTTCCACCATGATGACCAACGAGAACCCAACAAAACCAAACAGAGACCCCAAAAACCTTAAAAAACACCCCAAACAAAAATGGCATCACCCCCAAAACTGGAAGAAAATACGCCAAAACCATAGATCCACCCCAAAACCACCCAACACCTACCTGATGTTCTACAAAACCCACAATTTACCCTTTTCCAACACGATGACCAACGAGAACCCAACAAAACCCAACAGAGACCCCAAAAAACGTCAAAAACACCCCAAACAAGAACGGCATCACCCCCAAAACTGGAAGAAAATCCCCCAAAACCATAGATCCACCCCAAAACCACCCGAAACCTACCTGATCTTCTCCAAAACCCACAATCCACTCCTATTTAACATAATGACAAACAAGAACCCAACAAAACCTAATGGAGACCCCAAAACACGTCAAAAACACCCCAACAAATATCGGCATTACCCCCAAAACTGGAAGAAAATACGCCAAAACCATAGATCCACCCCAAAACCACCCTAAACCTACCTGATGTTCTCCAAAACCCACAATTTACACTTTTCCAACATAACGACCAACGAGAACCCAACAAAACCTAATGGAGACCCCAAAACACGTCAAAAACAACACAAAAAAGAACAGGATCACGCCAAAAAATAGAAGAAAACCCCAAATACCATAGATCCACCCCAAAACCACCCTAAACCTACCTGATGTTCTACAAAACCCACAATTTACCCTTTTCCAACACGATGACCAACGAGAACCCAACAAAACCCAACAGAGACCCCAAAAAACGTCAAAAACACCCCAAACAAGAACGGCATCACCCCCAATACTGGAAGAAAATACGCCAAAACCATAGATCCACCCCAAAACCACCCTAAACCTACCTGATCTTCTCCAAAACCCACAATCCACTCCTATTTAACATAATGACAAACAAGAACACAACAAAACCTAAAGGAGACCCCAAAACACGTCAAAAACACCCCAAAAAATATCGGCATCACCCCCAAAACTGGAAGAAAATACGCCAAAACCATAGATCCACCCCAAAACCACCCTAAACCTACCTGATCTTCTCCAAAACCCACAATCCACTCCTATTTAACATAATGACAAACAAGAACACAACAAAACCTAATGGAGACCCCAAAACACGTCAAAAACACCCCAAAAAATATCGGCATCACCCCCAAAACTGGAAGAAAATACGCCAAAACCATAGATCCACCCCAAAACCACCCTAAACCTACCTGATCTTCTCCAAAACCCACAATTTACCCTTTTCCAACACAATGACCAACGAGAACCCTATAAAACCCAACAGAGACCCAAAAAACGTCAAAAACACCCCAAACAAGAACGGCATCACCCCCAAAACTGGAAGAAAATCCCCCAAAACCATAGATCCACCCCAAAACCACCCTAAACCTACCTGATCTTCTCCAAAACCCACAATCCACTCCTATTTAACATAATGACCAACAAGAACACAACAAAACCTAATGGAGACCCCAAAACACGTCAAAAACACCCCAAAAAATATCGGCATCACCCCCAAAACTGGAAGAAAATACGCCAAAACCATAGATCCACCCCAAAACCACCCTAAACCTACCTGATCTTCTCCAAAACCCACAATCCACTCCTATTTAACATAATGAGAAACAAGAACACAACAAAACCTAATGGAGACCCCAAAACACGTCAAAAAAACCCCAAAAAATATCGGCATCACCCCCAAAACTAGAAGAAAATACGCCAAAACCATAGACCCACCCTAAAACCACCCTAAACCTACCTGATCTTCTCCAAAACCCACAATTTAAACTTTTCCAACACGACGACCAACGAGAACCCAACAAAACCCAACAGAGACCCCAAAAAACGTCAAAAACACCCCAAAAAATATCGGCATCACCCCCAAAACTGGAAGAAAATCCGCCAAAACCATAGATCCACCCCAAAACCACCCGAAACCTACCTGATCTTCTCCAAAACCCACAATCCACTCCTATTTAACATAATGACAAACAAGAACCAAACAAAACCTAATGGAGACCCCAAAACACGTCAAAAACACCCCAAAAAATATCGGCATCACCCCCAAAACTGGAAGAAAATACGCCAAAACCATAGATCCACCCCAAAACCACCCTAAACCTACCTGATCTTCTCCAAAACCCACAATCCACTCCTATTTAACATAATGACAAACAAGAACACAACAAAACCTAATGGAGACCCCAAAACACGTCAAAAACACCCCAAAAAATATCGGCATCACCCCCAAAACTGGAAGAAAATACGCCAAAACCATAGATCCACCCCAAAACCACCCTAAACCTACCTGATGTTCTCCAAAACCCACAATTTACCCTTTTCCAACACGATGACCAACGAGAACCCAACAAAACCCAACAGAGACCCCAAAAAACGTCAAAAACACCCCAAACAAGAACGGCATCACCCCCAATACTGGAAGAAAATACGCCAAAACCATAGATCCACCCCAAAACCACCCTAAACCTACCTGATCTTCTCCAAAACCCACAATCCACTCCTATTTAACATAATGACAAACAAGAACACAACAAAACCTAATGGAGACCCCAAAACACGTCAAAAACACCCCAAAAAATATCGGCATCACCCCCAAAACTGGAAGAAAATACGCCAAAACCATAGATCCACCCCAAAACCACCCGAAACCTACCTGATCTTCTCCAAAACCCACAATCCACTCCTATTTAACATAATGACAAACAAGAACACAACAAAACCTAATGGAGACCCCAAAACACGTCAAAAACACCCCAAAAAATATCGGCATCACCCCCAAAACTGGAAGAAAATACGCCAAAACCATAGATCCACCCCAAAACCACCCTAAACCTACCTGATCTTCTCCAAAACCCACAATTTACCCTTTTCCAACACAATGACCAACGAGAACCCTATAAAACCCAACAGAGACCCAAAAAACGTCAAAAACACCCCAAACAAGAACGGCATCACCCCCAAAACTGGAAGAAAATCCCCCAAAACCATAGATCCACCCCAAAACCACCCTAAACCTACCTGATCTTCTCCAAAACCCACAATCCACTCCTATTTAACATAATGACGAACAAGAACACAACAAAACCTAATGGAGACCCCAAAACACGTCAAAAACACCCCAAAAAATATCGGCATCACCCCCAAAACTGGAAGAAAATACGCCAAAACCATAGATCCACCCCAAAACCACCCTAAACCTACCTGATCTTCTCCAAAACCCACAATCCACTCCTATTTAACATAATGAGAAACAAGAACACAACAAAACCTAATGGAGACCCCAAAACACGTCAAAAAAACCCCAAAAAATATCGGCATCACCCCCAAAACTAGAAGAAAATACGCCAAAACCATAGACCCACCCTAAAACCACCCTAAACCTACCTGATCTTCTCCAAAACCCACAATTTAAACTTTTCCAACACGACGACCAACGAGAACCCAACAAAACCCAACAGAGACCCCAAAAAACGTCAAAAACACCCCAAACAAGAACGGCATCACCCCCAAAACTGGAAGAAAACCCCAAATACCATAGATCCACCCCAAGGACACCCTAAACCTACCTGATGTTCTCCTAATCCCAAAGCACACTCCCAACCACCATAAAACGCATTAGGAACTCAACGAAACGCAACGGAAACCCCAAAACACTTCAAAATCACACGAAGAAAGGAGAGGATCACTCTCCAAAATAGAAGAAAACCCCAAATACCATGAATCCACGCGAAAAGTACCCCTAAACCTACCTGAAGTTCTCCAAAACCCACAATTTGCCCTTTTACAACACGATGACCATGGAAAACTAAATGAAACACAACGGACACCCCAAAACACGTCAAAAACAACACAAAAAGTCCAGGATCATCCCACCCCCCCAAAAAAAAAAAAAAAAAAAAAAAACTGAGTACCATATATCCACCCCAAAACCACCCGAAACCTACCTGATATTCTACAAAACCCACAATTTACACTTTTCCACCATGATGACCAACGAGAACCCAACAAAACCAAACAGAGACCCGAAAAACCTTAAAAAACACCCCAAACAAAAATGGCATCACCCCCAAAACTGGAAGAAAATCCCCCAAAACCATAGATAAACCCCAAAACCACCCTACACCTACCTGATGTTCTCCAAAACCCACAATTTACACTTTTCCAACACGATGACCAACGAGAACCCAACAAAACCCAACAGAGACCCCAAAAACCTTAAAAAACACCCCAAACAAAAATGGCATCACCCCCAAAACTGGAAGAAAATCCCCCAAAACAATAGATCCACCCCAAAACCACCCGAAACCTACCTGATCTTCTCCAAAACCCACAATTTACCCTTTTCCAACACGATGACCAACGAGAACCCAACAAAACCCAACAAAGACCCCAAAAACGTCAAAAACACCCCAAACAAGAACGGCATCACCCCCAAAACTGGAAGAAAATCCGCCAAAACCATAGATCCACCCCAAAACAACCCTAAACCTACCTGATCTTCTCCAAAACCCACAATCCACTCCTATTTAACATAATGACAAACAAGAACCAAACAAAACCTAACGGAGAACCCAAAACACGTCAAAAACAACACAAAAAAGAACAGGATCACACCAAAAAATAGAAGAAAAACCCAAATACCATAGATCCACCCCAAAACGACCCTAAACCTTCCTGATGTTCTCCAAAACCCACAATTTACCCTTTTCCAACACGATGACAAACGAGAACCCAACAAAACCCAACGGAGACCCCAAAACACGTCAAAAACACCCCAAACAAGAACGGCATCACCCCCAAAACTCGAAGAAAATCCGCCAAAACCATAGATCCACCCCAAAACCACCCTAAACCTACCTGATCTTCTCCAAAACCCACAATCCACTCCTTTTTAACATAATGACAAACAAGAACCAAACAAAACCTAACGGAGACCCCAAAACACGTCAAAAACAACACAAAAAATATCGGCATCACCCCCAAAACTGGAAGAAAATACACCAAAACCATAGATCCACCCCAAAACCACCCGAAACCTACCTGATCTTCTCCAAAACCCACAATTTACCCTTTTCAAACACGATGACCAACGAGAACCCAACAAAACCCAACAGAGACCAAAAAAAACGTCAAAAACACCCCAAAAAATATCGGCATCACCCCCAAAGCTCGAAGAAAATCCCCCAAAACCATAGATCCACCCCAAAACCACCCTAAACCTACCTGATCTTCTCCAAAACCCACAATCCACTCCTATTTAACATAATGACAAACAAGAACACAACAAAACCTAATGGAGACCCCAAAACACGTCAAAAACACCCCAAACAAGAACGGCATCACCACCAAAACTGGAAGAAAATCCCCCAAAACCATAGATCCACCCCAAAACCACCCTAAACCTACCTGATATTCTCCAAAACCCACAATCCACTCCTATTTAACATAATGACAAACAAGAACCAAACAAAACCTAATGGAGACCCCAAAACACGTCAAAAACACCCCAAAAAATATCGGCATCACCCCCAAAACTGGAAGAAAATACGCCAAAACCATGGATCCACCCCAAAACCACCCTAAACCTACCTGATGTTCTCCAAAACCCACAATTTACTCTTTTCCAACATGATGACCAACGAAAACCCAACAAAACCCAACAGAGACCCCAAAACACGTCAAAAACAACACAAAAAGTCCAGGATCATCCCCCCCCCCTCAAAAAAAAAAAAAAAAAAAAAAAAAAACTGAGTACCATATATCCACCCCAAAACCACCCGAAACCTACCTGATATTTTACAAAACCCCCAATTTACCCTTTTCCACCATGATGACCAACGAGAACCCAACAAAACCCAACAGAGACCCCAAAAACCTTAAAAAACACCCCAAACAAAAATGGCATCACCCCCAAAACTCGAAGAAAATCCGCCAAAACCATAGATCCACCCCAAAACCACCCTAAACCTACCTGATGTTCTCCAAAACCCACAATCCACACCTATTTAACATAATGACCAACAAGAACACAACAAAACCTAATGGAGACCACAAAACACGTCAAAAACACCCCAAAAAATATCGGCATCACCCCCAAAACTGGAAGAAAATACGCCAAAACCATAGATCCACCCCAAAACCACCCTAAACCTACCTGATCTTCTCCAAAACCCACAATTTACAATTTCCAACACGATGATGACCAACGAGAACCCAACAAAACCCAACAGAGACCCAAAAAACGTCAAAAACACCCCAAACAAGAACGGCATCACCACCAAAACTGGAAGAAAATCCGCCAAAACCATAGATCCACCCCAAAACCACCCGAAACCTACCTGATCTTCTCCAAAACCCACAATCCACTCCTATTTAACATAATGACACACAAGAACACAACAAAAACTAACGGAGACCCCAAAACACGTCAAAAACACCCCAAAAAATATCGGCATCACCCCCAAAACTGGAAGAAAATACGCCAAAACCATAGATCCACCCCAAAACCACCCGAAACCTACCTGATCTTCTCCAAAACCCACAATCCACTCCTATTTAACATAATGACAAACGAGAACACAACAAAACCTAATGGAGACCCCAAAACACGTCAAAAACACCCCAAAAAATATCGGCATCACCCCCAAAACTAGAAGAAAATACGCCAAAACCATAGACCCACCCCAAAACCACCCTAAACCTACCTGATCTTCTCCAAAACCCACAATCCACTCCTATTTAACATAATGACAAACAAGAACACAACAAAACCTAATGGAGACCCCAAAACACGTCAAAAACACCCCAAAAAATATCGGCATCACCCCCAAAACTGGAAGAAAATACGCCAAAACCATAGACCCACCCCAAAACCACCCTAAACCTACCTGATCTTCTCCAAAACCCACAATCCACTCCTATTTAACATAATGACAAACAAGAACACAACAAAACCTAATGGAGACCCCAAAACACGTCAAAAACACCCCAAAAAATATCGGCATCACCCCCAAAACTGGAAGAAAATCCCCCAAAACCATAGATCCACCCCAAAATCACCCTAAACCTACCTGATGTTCTCCAAAACCCACAATTTACCCTTTTCCAACACGATGACCAACGAAACCCAACAAAACCCAACAGAGACCCAAAAAACGTTAAAAACACCCCAAAAAATATCGGCATCACCACCAAAACTCGAAGAAAATCCGCCAAAACCATAGATCCACCCCAAAACCACCCTAAACCTACCTGATCTTCTCCAAAACCCACAATCCACTCCTATTTAACATAATGACCAACAAGAACCCAACAAAACCTAATGGAGACCCCAAAACACGTTAAAAACACCCCAAAAAAGAACGGCATCACCCCCAAAACTCGAAGAAAACCCCAAATACCATAGATCCACCCCAAGGACACCCTAAACCTACCTGATGTTCTCCTAATCCCAAAGCACACTCCCAACCACCATAAAACGCATTAGGAACTCAACGAAACGCAACGGAAACCCCAAAACACTTCAAAATCACACGAAGAAAGGAGAGGATCACTCTCCAAAATAGAAGAAAACCCCAAATACCATGAATCCACGCGAAAAGTCCCCCTAAACCTACCTGAAGTTCTCCAAAACCCACAATTTACCCTTTTACAACACGATGACCATGGAAAACCAAATGAAACACAACGGAGACCCCAAAACACGTCAAAAACAACACAAAAAGTCCAGGATCATCCCCCCCCCACAAAAAAAAAAAAAAAAAAACTGAGTACCATATATCCACCCCAAAACCACCCTAAACCTACCTGATATTCTACAAAACCCACAATTTACACTTTTCCACCATGATGACCAACGAGAACCCAATAAAACCAAACAGAGACCCCAAAAACATTAAAAAACACCCCAAACAAAAATGGCATCACCCCCAAAACTGGAAGAAAATCCCCCAAAACCATAGATCCACCCCAAAACCACCCTAAACCTACCTGATCTTCTCCAAAACCCACAATTTACCCTTTTCCAACACGATGACCAACGAGAACCCAACAAAACCCAACAGAGACCCCAAAAAACGTCAAAAACACCCCAAAAAATATCGGCATCACCCCCAAAACTGGAAGAAAATACGCCAAAACCATAGATCCACCCCAAAACCACCCTAAACCTACCTGACCTTCTCCAAAACCCACAATCCACACCTATTTAACATAATGACAAACAAGAACCCAACAAAACCTAATGGAGACCCCAAAACACGTCAAAAACACCCCAAAAAATATCGGCATCACCCCCAAAACTGGAAGAAAATACGCCAAAACCATAGATCCACCCCAAAACCACCCTAAACCTACCTGCTGTTCTCCAAAACCCACAATCCACTCCTATTTAACATAATGACAAACAAGAACACAACAAAACCTAATGGAGATCCCAAAACACGTCAAAAACACCCCAAAAAATATCGGCATCACCCCCAAAACTGGAAGAAAATACGCCAAAACCATAGATCCACCCCAAAACCACCCTAAACCTACTGATCTTCTCCAAAACCCACAATTTAACCTTTTCAAACACGATGACCAAACGAGAACCCAACAAAACCCAACAGAGACCAAAAAAAACGTCAAAAACACCCCAAAAAATATCGGCATCACCCCAAAACTGGAAGAAAATCCGCCAAAACCATAGATCCACCCCAAAACCACCCTAAACCTACCTGATCTTCTCCAAAACCCACAATTTACCCTTTTCCAACACGATGACCAACGAGAACCCAACAAAACCCAACAGAGACCCCAAAACACGTCAAAAACACCCCAAACAAGAACGGCATCACCCCCAAAACTGGAAGAAAATCCCCCAAAACAATAGATCCACCCCAAAACCACCCTAAACCTACCTGATCTTCTCCAAAACCCACAATTTACCCTTTTCAAACACGATGACCAACGAGAACCCAACAAAACCCAACAGAGACCAAAAAAAACGTCAAAAACACCCCAAAAAATATCGGCATCACCCCCAAAACTGGAAGAAAATACGCCAAAACCATAGATCCACCCCAAAACCACCCGAAACCTACCTGATCTTCTCCAAAACCCACAATTTACCCTTTTCCAACACGATGACCAACGAGAACCCAACAAAACCCAACAGAGACTCCAAAACACGTCAAAAACACCCCAAACAAGAACGGCATCACCCCCAAACTGGAAGAAAATCCCCCAAAACAATAGATCCACCCCAAAATCACCCTAAACCTACCCTGATATTCTACAAAACCCACAATCCACTCCTATTTAACATAATGACAAACAAGAACCAAACAAAACCTAATGGAGACCCCAAAACACGTCAAAAACACCCCAAAAAATATCGGCATCACCCCCAAAACTGGAAGAAAATACGCCAAAACCATAGATCCACCCCAAAACCACCCTAAACCTACCTGATCTTCTCCAAAACCCACAATTTACCCTTTTCCACCATAATGACCAACGAGAACCCAACAAAACCAAACAGAGACCCCAAAACACGTCAAAAACAACTCAAAAAAGAACAGGATCACACCAAAAAATAGAAGAAAACCCCAAATACCATAGATCCACCCCAAAACCACCCTAAACCTTCCTGATGTTCTCCAAAACCCACAATTTACCCTTTTCCAACACGATGACAAACGAGAACCCAACAAAACCCAACAGAGACCCCAAAAACATCAAAAACACCCCAAACAAGAACGGCATCACCCCCAAAACTCGAAGAAAATCCGCCAAAACCATAGATCCACCCCAAAACCACCCTAAACCTACCTGATGTTCTCCAAAACCCACAATTTACGCTTTTTCACCATGATGACGAACAAGAACCAAACTAAAACCCAAAGGAGAACCCAGAACACGTCAAAAACACAACTAAATAAAACGAGATAACCCCCAAAACTGAAAGAAAACACACCAAAACCATAGATACACGCCAAAACCACCCTAAACCCACCTGATGTTCTCCAAAACCCACAATCCACACCTATTTAACATAATGACCAACGAGAACCCAACAAAACCCAACGGAGACCCCAAAACACGTTAAAAACACCCCAAAAAAGAATGGCATCACCCCCAAAACTGGAAGAAAACCCCAAATACCATAGATCCACCCCAAGGAAACCCTAAACCTACCTGATGTTCTCCTAATCCCAAAGCACACTCCCAACCACCATAAAACGCATTAGGAACTCAACTAAACGCAACGGAACCCCAAAACACTTCAAAATCACACGAAGAAAGGAGAGGATCACTCTCCAAAATAGAAGAAAACCCCAAATACCATGAATCCACGCGAAAAGTCCCCTAAACCTACCTGAAGTTGTCCAAAACCCACAATTTACCCTTTTACAACACGATGACCATGGAAAACCAAATGAAACACAACGGAGACCCCAAAACACGTCAAAAACAACACAAAAAGTCCAGGATCATCCCACCCCCCCAAAAAAAAAAAAAAAAAAAAAAAAAATGAGTACCATATATCCAACACAAAACCACTCTAAAACTACCTGATATTCTACAAAACCCACAATTTACACTTTTCCACCATGATCACCAAAGAGACCACAACAAAACCAAACAGAGACCCCAAAAACCTTAAAAAACACCCCAAACAAAAATGGCATCACCCCCAAAACTGGAAGAAAATCCCCCAAAACCATAGATCCACCCCAAAACCACCCTAAACCTACCTGATCTTCTCCAAAACCCACAATTTACCCTTTTCCAACACGATGACCAACGAGAACCCAACAAAACCCAACAGAGACCCCAAAAACGTCAAAAACACCCCAAAAAATATCGGCATCACCCCCAAAACTGGAAGAAAATACGCCAAAACCATAGATCCACCCCAAAACCACCCTAAACCTACCTGACCTTCTCCAAAACCCACAATCCACACCTATTTAACATAATGACAAACAAGAACCCAACAAAACCTAATGGAGACCCCAAAACACGTCAAAAACACCCCAAAAAATATCGGCATCACCCCCAAACTGGAAGAAAATACGCCAAAACCATAGATCCACCCCAAAACCACCCTAAACCTACCTGCTGTTCTCCAAAACCCACAATCCACTCCTATTTAACATAATGACAAACAAGAACACAACAAAACCTAATGGAGATCCCAAAACACGTCAAAAACACCCCAAAAAATATCGGCATCACCCCCAAAACTGGAAGAAAATACGCCAAAACCATAGATCCACCCCAAAACCACCCTAAACCTACCTGATCTTCTCCAAAACCCACAATTTAACCTTTTCAAACACGATGACCAACGAGAACCCAACAAAACCCAACAGAGACCAAAAAAAACGTCAAAAACACCCCAAAAAATATCGGCATCACCCCCAAAACTGGAAGAAAATCCGCCAAAACCATAGATCCACCCCAAAACCACCCTAAACCTACCTGATCTTCTCCAAAACCCACAATTTACCCTTTTCCAACACGATGACCAACGAGAACCCAACAAAACCCAACAGAGACCCCAAAACACGTCAAAAACACCCCAAACAAGAACGGCATCACCCCCAAAACTGGAAGAAAATCCCCCAAAACAATAGATCCACCCCAAAACCACCCTAAACCTACCTGATCTTCTCCAAAACCCACAATTTACCCTTTTCAAACACGATGACCAACGAGAACCCAACAAAACCCAACAGAGACCAAAAAAAACGTCAAAAACACCCCAAAAAATATCGGCATCACCCCCAAAACTGGAAGAAAATACGCCAAAACCATAGATCCACCCCAAAACCACCCGAAACCTACCTGATCTTCTCCAAAACCCACAATTTACCCTTTTCCAACACGATGACCAACGAGAACCCAACAAAACCCAACAGAGACTCCAAAACACGTCAAAAACACCCCAAACAAGAACGGCATCACCCCCAAAACTGGAAGAAAATCCCCCAAAACAATAGATCCACCCCAAAATCACCCTAAACCTACCTGATATTCTACAAAACCCACAATCCACTCCTATTTAACATAATGACAAACAAGAACCAAACAAAACCTAATGGAGACCCCAAAACACGTCAAAAACACCCCAAAAAATATCGGCATCACCCCCAAAACTGGAAGAAAATACGCCAAAACCATAGATCCACCCCAAAACCACCCTAAACCTACCTGATCTTCTCCAAAACCCACAATTTACCCTTTTCCACCATAATGACCAACGAGAACCCAACAAAACCAAACAGAGACCCCAAAACACGTCAAAAACAACTCAAAAAAGAACAGGATCACACCAAAAAATAGAAGAAAACCCCAAATACCATAGATCCACCCCAAAACCACCCTAAACCTTCCTGATGTTCTCCAAAACCCACAATTTACCCTTTTCCAACACGATGACAAACGAGAACCCAACAAAACCCAACAGAGACCCCAAAAAACATCAAAAACACCCCAAACAAGAACGGCATCACCCCCAAAACTCGAAGAAAATCCGCCAAAACCATAGATCCACCCCAAAACCACCCTAAACCTACCTGATGTTCTCCAAAACCCACAATTTACGCTTTTTCACCATGATGACGAACAAGAACCAAACTAAAACCCAAAGGAGAACCCAGAACACGTCAAAAACACAACTAAATAAAACGAGATAACCCCCAAAACTGAAAGAAAACACACCAAAACCATAGATACACGCCAAAACCACCCTAAACCCACCTGATGTTCTCCAAAACCCACAATCCACACCTATTTAACATAATGACCAACGAGAACCCAACAAAACCCAACGGAGACCCCAAAACACGTTAAAAACACCCCAAAAAAAGAATGGCATCACCCCCAAAACTGGAAGAAAACCCCAAATACCATAGATCCACCCCAAGGAAACCCTAAACCTACCTGATGTTCTCCTAATCCCAAAGCACACTCCCAACCACCATAAAACGCATTAGGAACTCAACTAAACGCAAACGGAAACCCCAAAACACTTCAAAATCACACGAAGAAAGGAGAGGATCACTCTCCAAAATAGAAGAAAACCCCAAATAACCATGAATCCACGCGAAAAAGTCCCCTAAACCTACCTGAAGTTGTCCAAAACCCACAATTTACCCTTTTACAACACGATGACCATGGAAAACCAAATGAAACACAACGGAGACCCCAAAACACGTCAAAAACAACACAAAAAGTCCAGGATCATCCCACCCCCCCAAAAAAAAAAAAAAAAAAAAAAAAAACTGAGTACCATATATCCAACACAAAACCACTCTAAAACTACCTGATATTCTACAAAACCCACAATTTACACTTTTCCACCATGATCACCAAAGAGACCACAACAAAACCAAACAGAGACCCCAAAAACCTTAAAAAACACCCCAAACAAAAATGGCATCACCCCCAAAACTGGAAGAAAATCCCCCAAAACCATAGATCCACCCCAAAACCCACCCTAAACCTACCTGATCTTCTCCAAAACCCACAATCCACTCCTATTTAACATAATGACAAACAAGAACCAAACAAAACCTAATGGAGACCCCAAAACACGTCAAAAACACCCAAAAAATATTGGCATCACCCCAAAACTCGAAGAAAATACGCCAAAACCATAGACCCACCCCAAAACCCCCCTAAACCTACCTGATCTTCTCCAAAACCCACAATCCACTCCTATTTAACATAATGACGAACAAGAACACAACAAAACCTAATGGAGATCCCAAAACACGTCAAAAACACCCCAAAAAATATCGGCATCACCCCCAAAACTGGAAGAAAATACGCCAAAACCATAGATCCACCCCAAAACCACCCTAAACCTACCTGCTGTTCTCCAAAACCCACAATCCACTCCTATTTAACATAATGACAAACAAGAACACAACAAAACCTAATGGAGACCCAAAACACGTCAAAAACACCCCAAAAAATATCGGCATCACCCCCAAAACTGGAAGAAAATACACCAAAACCATAGATCCACCCCAAAACCACCCTAAACCTACCTGATCTTCTCCAAAACCCACAATCCACACCTATTTAACATAATGACAAACAAGAACCAAACAAAACCTAATGGAGACCCCAAAACACGTCAAAAAACACCCCAACAAATATCGGCATCACCCCCAAAACTGAAGAAAATAAACCAAAACCATAGATCCACCCCAAAACCACCCTAAACCTACCTGATCTTCTCCAAAACCCACAATTTACACTTTTCAAACACGATGACCAACGAGAACCCAACAAAACCCAACAGAGACCAAAAAAACGTCAAAAACACCCCAAAAAATATCGGCATCACCCCCAAAACTGGAAGAAAATACGCCAAAACCATAGACCCAACCCAAAATCACCCTAAACCTACCTGATCTTCTCCAAAACCCACAATCCACTCCTATTTAACATAATGACAAACAAGAACCCAACAAAACCTAATGGAGACCCCAAAACACGTCAAAAACACCCCAAAAAATATCGGCATCAACCCCAAAACTGGAAGAAAATACACCAAAACCATAGATCCACCCCAAAACCACCCTAAACCTACTGATGTTCTCCAAAACCCACAATTTACCCTTTTCCAACATGATGACCAACGAGAACCCAACAAAACCCAACGGAGACCCCAAAACACGTTAAAAACACCCCAAAAAAAGAACGGCATCACCCCCAAAACTGGAAGAAAACCCCAAATACCATAGATCCACCCCAAGGACACCCTAAACCTACCTGATGTTCTCCTAATCCCAAAGCACACTCCCAACCACCATAAAACGCATTAGGAACTCAACGAAACGCAACGGAAACCCCAAAACACTTCAAAATCACACGAAGAAAGGAGAGGATCACTCTCCAAAATAGAAGAAAACCCCAAATACCATGAATCCACGCGAAAAGTCCCCCTAAACCTACCTGAAGTTCTCCAAAACCCACAATTTACCCTTTTACAACACGATGACCATGGAAAACCAAATGAAACACAACGGAGACCCCAAAACACGTCAAAAACAACACAAAAAGTCCAGGATCATCCCCCCCCCCTCCAAAAAAAAAAAAAAAAAAAAAAGAGTACCATATATCCACCCCAAAACCACCCTAAACCTACCTGATATTCTACAAAACCCACAATTTACACTTTTCCACCATGATGACCAACGAGAACCCAACAAAACCAAACAGAGACCCCAAAAACCTTAAAAAACACCCCAAACAAAAATGGCATCAACCCCAAAACTGGAAGAAAATCCCCCAAAAACCACAGATAAACCCCAAAACCACCCTACACCTACCTGATGTTCTCCAAAACCCACAATTTACACTTTTCCAACACGATGACCAACGAGAACCCAACAAAACCAAACAGAGACCCCAAAAACCTTAAAAAAGACCCCAAACAAAAATGGCATCACCCCCAAAAGTGGAAGAAAATCCGCCAAAACCATAGATCCACCCCAAAACCACCCTAAACCTACCTGATCTTCTCCAAACCCCACAATTTACCCTTTTCCAACACGATGACCAACGAGAACCCAACAAAACCTAACAGAGACCCCAAAAAACGTCAAAAACACCCCAAACAAGAACGGCATCATCCCCAAAACTGGAAGAAAATACGCCAAAACCATAGATCCACCCCCAAAACCACCCTAAACCTACCTGATCTTCTCCAAAACCCACAATTTACCCTTTTCAAACACGATGACCAACGAGAACCCAACAAAACCCAACAGAGACCAAAAAAAAACGTCAAAAACACCCCAAAAAATATCGGCATCACCCCAAAACTGGAAGAAAATACGCCAAAACCATAGATCCACCCCAAAACCACCCGAAACCTACCTGATCTTCTCCAAAACCCACAATTTACCCTTTTCCAACACGATGACCAACGAGAACCCAACAAAACCCAACAGAGACCCCAAAACACGTCAAAAACACCCCAAACAAGAACGGCATCACCCCCAAAACTGGAAGAAAATACACCAAAAATATAGATCCACCCCAAAACCCACCCGAAACCTACCTGATCTTCTCCAAAACCCACAATTTACCCTTTTCAAACACGATGACCAACGAGAACCCAACAAAACCCAACAGAGACCAAAAAAAACGTCAAAAACACCCCAAAAAATATCGGCATCACCCCCAAAACTGGAAGAAAATCCGCCAAAACCATAGATCCACCCCAAAACCACCCTAAACCTACCTGATCTTCTCCAAAACCCACAATTTACCCTTTTCCAACACGATGACCAACGAGAACCCAACAAAACCCAACAGAGACTCCAAAACACGTCAAAAACACCCCAAACAAGAACGGCATCACCCCCAAAACTGGAAGAAAATCCCCCAAAACAATAGATCCACCCCAAAACCACCCTAAACCTACCTGATATTCTACAAAACCCACAATCCACTCCTATTTAACATAATGACAAACAAGAACCAAACAAAACCTAATGGAGACCCCAAAACACGTCAAAAACACCCCAAAAAATATCGGCATCACCCCCAAAACTGGAAGAAAATACGCCAAAACCATAGATCCACCCCAAAACCACCCTAAACCTACCTGATCTTCTCCAAAACCCACAATTTACCCTTTTCCACCATAATGACCAACGAGAACCCAACAAAACCAAACAGAGACCCCAAAACACGTCAAAAACAACTCAAAAAAGAACAGGATCACACCAAAAAATAGAAGAAAACCCCAAATACCATAGATCCACCCCAAAACCACCCTAAACCTTCCTGATGTTCTCCAAAACCCACAATTTACCCTTTTCCAACACGATGACAAACGAGAACCCAACAAAACCCAACAGAGACCCCAAAAAACATCAAAAACACCCCAAACAAGAACGGCATCACCCCCAAAACTCGAAGAAAATCCGCCAAAACCATAGATCCACCCCAAAACCACCCTAAACCTACCTGATGTTCTCCAAAACCCACAATTTACGCTTTTTCACCATGATGACGAACAAGAACCAAACTAAAACCCAAAGGAGAACCCAGAACACGTCAAAAACACAACTAAATAAAACGAGATAACCCCCAAAACTGAAAGAAAACACACCAAAACCATAGATACACGCCAAAACCACCCTAAACCCACCTGATGTTCTCCAAAACCCACAATCCACACCTATTTAACATAATGACCAACGAGAACCCAACAAAACCCAACGGAGACCCCAAAACACGTTAAAAACACCCCAAAAAAGAATGGCATCACCCCCAAAACTGGAAGAAAACCCCAAATACCATAGATCCACCCCAAGGAAACCCTAAACCTACCTGATGTTCTCCTAATCCCAAAGCACACTCCCAACCACCATAAAACGCATTAGGAACTCAACCAAACGCAACGGAAACCCCAAAACACTTCAAAATCACACGAAGAAAGGAGAGGATCACTCTCCAAAATAGAAGAAAACCCCAAATACCATGAATCCACGCGAAAAGTCCCCCTAAACCTACCTGAAGTTGTCCAAAACCCACAATTTACCCTTTTACAACACGATGACCATGGAAAACCAAATGAAACACAACGGAGACCCCAAAACACGTCAAAAACAACACAAAAAGTCCAGGATCATCCCACCCCCCCAAAAAAAAAAAAAAAAAAAAAAAAAACTGAGTACCATATATCCACCCCAAAACCACTCTAAAACTACCTGATATTCTACAAAACCCACAATTTACACTTTTCCACCATGATCACCAAAGAGACCACAACAAAACCAAACAGAGACCCCAAAAACCTTAAAAAACACCCCAAACAAAAATGGCATCACCCCCAAAACTGGAAGAAAATCCCCCAAAACCATAGATCCACCCCAAAACCACCCGAAACCTACCTGATCTTCTCCAAAACCCACAATCCACTCCTATTTAACATAATGACAAACAAGAACCAAACAAAACCTAATGGAGACCCCAAAACACGTCAAAAACACCCCAAAAAATATTGGCATCACCCCCAAAACTCGAAGAAAATACGCCAAAACCATAGACCCACCCCAAAACCACCCTAAACCTACCTGATCTTCTCCAAAACCCACAATCCACTCCTATTTAACATAATGACAAACAAGAACACAACAAAACCTAATGGAGACCCAAAACACGTCAAAAACACCCCCAAAAAATATCGGCATCACCCCCAAAACTGGAAGAAAATACGCCAAAACCATAGATCCACCCCAAAACCACCCTAAACCTACCTGATCTTCTCCAAAACCCACAATTTACCCTTTTCAAACACGATGACCAACGAGAACCCAACAAAACCCAACAGAGACCAAAAAAAACGTCAAAAACACCCCAAAAAATATCGGCATCACCCCCAAAACTGGAAGAAAATACGCCAAAACCATAGATCCACCCCAAAACCACCCGAAACCTACCTGATCTTCTCCAAAACCCACAATTTACCCTTTTCCAACACGATGACCAACGAGAACCCAACAAAACCAAACAGAGACCCCAAAACACGTCAAAAACACCCCAAACAAGAACGGCATCACCCCCAAAACTGGAAGAAAATCCCCCAAAACAATAGATCCACCCCAAAACCACCCTAAACCTACCTGCTGTTCTCCAAACCCACAATCCACTCCTATTTAACATAATGACAAACAAGAACACAACAAAACCTAATGAAGACCCCAAAACACGTCAAAAACACCCCAAAAAATATCGGCATCACCCCCAAAACTGGAAGAAAATACGCCAAAACCATAGATCCACCCCAAAACCACCCTAAACCTACCTGATCTTCTCCAAAACCCACAATTTACCCTTTTCCACCATAATGACCAACGAGAACCCAACAAAACCAAACAGAGACCCCAAAACACGTCAAAAACAACTCAAAAAAGAACAGGATCACACCAAAAATAGAAGAAAACCCCAAATACCATAGATCCACCCCAAAACCACCCTAAACCTTCCTGATGTTCTCCAAAACCCACAATTTACCCTTTTCCAACACGATGACAAACGAGAACCCAACAAAACCCAACAGAGACCCCAAAAAACATCAAAAACACCCCAAACAAGAACGGCATCACCCCCAAAACTCGAAGAAAATCCGCCAAAACCATAGATCCACCCCAAAACCACCCTAAACCTACCTGATGTTCTCCAAAACCCACAATTTACGCTTTTTCACCATGATGACGAACAAGAACCAAACTAAAACCCAAAGGAGAACCCAGAACACGTCAAAAACACAACTAAATAAAACGAGATAACCCCCAAACTGAAAGAAAACACACCAAAACCATAGATACACGCCAAAACCACCCTAAACCCACCTGATGTTCTCCAAAACCCACAATCCACACCTATTTAACATAATGACCAACGAGAACCCAACAAAACCCAACGGAGACCCCAAAACACGTTAAAAACACCCCAAAAAAGAATGGCATCACCCCCAAAAACTGGAAGAAAACCCCAAATACCATAGATCCACCCCAAGGAAACCCTAAACCTACCTGATGTTCTCCTAATCCCAAAGCACACTCCCAACCACCATAAAACGCATTAGGAACTCAACCAAACGCAACGGAAACCCCAAAACACTTCAAAATCACACGAAGAAAGGAGAGGATCACTCTCCAAAATAGAAGAAAACCCCAAATACCATGAATCCACGCGAAAAGTCCCCTAAACCTACCTGAAGTTCTCCAAAACCCACAATTTACCCTTTTACAACACGATGAAAATGGAAAACCAAATGAAACACAACGGAGACCCCAAAACACGTCAAAAACAACACAAAAAGTCCAGGATCATCCCACCCCCCCAAAAAAAAAAAAAAAAAAAAAAAAAACTGAGTACCATATATCCAACACAAAACCACTCTAAAACTACCTGATATTCTACAAAACCCACAATTTACACTTTTCCACCATGATCACCAAAGAGACCACAACAAAACCAAACAGAGACCCCAAAAACCTTAAAAAACACCCCAAACAAAAATGGCATCACCCCCAAAACTGGAAGAAATCCCCCAAAACCATAGATCCACCCCAAAACCACCCGAAACCTACCTGATCTTCTCCAAAACCCACAATCCACTCCTATTTAACATAATGACAAACAAGAACCAAACAAAACCTAATGGAGACCCCAAAACACGTCAAAAACACCCCAAAAAATATTGGCATCACCCCCAAAACTCGAAGAAAATACGCCAAAACCATAGACCCACCCCAAAACCACCCTAAACCTACCTGATCTTCTCCAAAACCCACAATCCACTCCTATTTAACATAATGACAAACAAGAACACAACAAAACCTAATGGAGACCCCAAAACACGTCAAAAACACCCCCAAAAATATCGGCATCACCCCCAAAACTGGAAGAAAATACGCCAAAACCATAGATCCACCCCAAAACCACCCTAAACCTACCTGCTGTTCTCCAAAACCCACAATCCACTCCTATTTAACATAATGACAAACAAGACACAACAAAACCTAATGGAGACCCCAAAACACGTCAAAAACACCCCAAAAAATTATCGGCATCACCCCCAAAACTGGAAGAAAAATACGCCAAAACCATAGATCCACCCCAAAACCACCCCTAAACCTACCTGATCTTCTCCAAAACCCACAATCCACACCTATTTAACATAATGACAAACAAGAACCAAACAAAACCTAATGGAGACCCCAAAACACGTCAAAAACACCCCAAAAAATATCGGCATCACCCCCAAAACTGGAAGAAAATACACAAAACCATAGATCCACCCCAAAACCACCCGAAACCTACCTGATGTTCTCCAAAACCCACAATTTACACTTTTCAAACACGATGACCAACGAGAACCCAACAAAACCCAACAGAGACCAAAAAAAACGTCAAAAACACCCCAAAAAATATCGGCATCACCCCCAAAACTGGAAGAAAATACGCCAAAACCATAGATCCACCCCAAAACCACCCGAAACCTACCTGATCTTCTCCAAAACCCACAATTTACCCTTTTCAAACACGATGACCAACGAGAACCCAACAAAACCCAACAGAGACCAAAAAAAACGTCAAAAAACACCCCAAAAAATATCGGCATCACCCCCAAAACTGGAAGAAAATCCGCCAAAACCGTAGATCCACCCCAAAACCACCCTAAACCTACCTGATCTTCTCCAAAACCCACAATTTACCCCTTTTCCAACACGATGACCAACGAGAACCCAACAAAACCCAACAGAGACTCCAAAACACGTCAAAAAACACCCCAAACAAGAACGGCATCACCCCCAAAACTGGAAGAAAATCCCCCAAAACAATAGATCCACCCCAAAACCACCCTAAACCTACCTGATATTCTACAAAACCCACAATCCACTCCCTATTTAAACATAATGACAAACAAGAACCAAACAAAACCTAATGGAGACCCCAAAACACGTCAAAAACACCCCAAAAAATATCGGCATCACCCCCAAAACTGGAAGAAAATACGCCAAAACCATAGATCCACCCCAAAACCACCCTAAACCTACCTGATCTTCTCCAAAACCCACAATTTACCCTTTTCCACCATAATGACCAACGAGAACCCAACAAAACCAAACAGAGACCCCAAAACACGTCAAAAACAACTCAAAAAAGAACAGGATCACACCAAAAAATAGAAGAAAACCCCAAATACCATAGATCCACCCCAAAACCACCCTAAACCTTCCTGATGTTCTCCAAAACCCACAATTTACCCTTTTCCAACACGATGACAAACGAGAACCCAACAAAACCCAACAGAGACCCCAAAAACATCAAAAACACCCCAAACAAGAACGGCATCACCCCCAAAACTCGAAGAAAAATCCGCCAAAACCATAGATCCACCCCAAAACCACCCTAAACCTACCTGATGTTCTCCAAAACCCACAATTTACGCTTTTTCACCATGATGACGAACAAGAACCAAACTAAAACCCAAAGGAGAACCCAGAACACGTCAAAAACACAACTAAATAAAACGAGATAACCCCCAAAACTGAAAGAAAATACACCAAAACCATAGATACACGCCAAAACCACCCTAAACCCACCTGATGTTCTCCAAAACCCACAATCCACACCTATTTAACATAATGACCAACGAGAACCCAACAAAACCCAACGGAGACCCCAAAACACGTTAAAAACACCCCAAAAAAGAATGGCATCACCCCCAAAACTGGAAGAAAATACGCCAAAACCATAGATCCACCCCAAGGAAACCCTAAACCTACCTGATGTTCTCCTAATCCCAAAGCACACTCCCAACCACCATAAAACGCATTAGGAACTCAACCAAACGCAACGGAAACCCCAAAACACTTCAAAATCACACGAAGAAAGGAGAGGATCACTCTCCAAAATAGAAGAAAACCCCAAATACCATGAATCCACGCGAAAAGTCCCCCTAAACCTACCTGAAGTTGTCCAAAACCCACAATTTACCCTTTTACAACACGATGACCATGGAAAACCAAATGAAACACAACGGAGACCCCAAAACACGTCAAAAACAACACAAAAAGTCCAGGATCATCCCACCCCCCCCCAAAAAAAAAAAAAAAAAAAAAAAAAACTGAGTACCATATATCCACCCCAAAACCACTCTAAAACTACCTGATATTCTACAAAACCCACAATTTAACACTTTTCCACCATGATCACCAAAGAGACCACAACAAAACAAAACAGAGACCCCAAAAACCTTAAAAAACACCCCAAACAAAAATGGCATCACCCCCAAAAACTGGAAGAAAAATCCCCCAAAACCATAGATCCACCCCCAAAACCACCCTAAACCTACCTGATCTTCTCCAAAACCCACAATCCACTCCTATTTAACATAATGACAAACAAGAACCAAACAAAACCTAATGGAGACCCCAAAACACGTCAAAAACACCCCAAAAAATATTGGCATCACCCCCAAAACTCGAAGAAAATACGCCAAAACAATAGACCCACCCCAAAACCACCCTAAACCTACCTGATCTTCTCCAAAACCCACAATCCACTCCTATTTAACATAATGACAAACAAGAACACAACAAAACCTAATGGAGACCCCAAAACACGTCAAAAACACCCCAAAAAATATCGGCATCACCCCCAAAACTGGAAGAAAATACGCCAAAACCATAGATCCACCCCAAAACCACCCTAAACCTACCTGATCTTCTCCAAAACCCACAATCCACTCCTATTTAACATAATGACAAACAAGAACAAAACAAAACCTAATGGAGACCCCAAAAAACGTCAAAAACACCCCAAAAAATATCGGTATCACCCCCAAAACTGGAAGAAAATACGCCAAAACCATAGATCCACCCCAAAACCACCCTAAACCTACCTGCTGTTCTCCCAAAACCCACAATCCACTCCTATTTAACATAATGACAAACAAGAACACAACAAAACCTAATGGAGACCCCAAAAACACGTCAAAAACACCCCAAAAAATATCGGCATCACCCCCAAAACTGGAAGAAAATACGCCAAAACCATAGATCCACCCCAAAACCACCCTAAACCTACCTGATCTTCTCCAAAACCCACAATCCACACCTATTTAACATAATGACAAACAAGAACCAAACAAAACCTAATGGAGACCCCAAAACACGTCAAAAACACCCCAAAAAATATCGGCATCACCCCCAAAACTGGAAGAAAATACAACAAAAACATAGATCCACCCCAAAACCACCCTAAACCTTCCTGATCTTCTCCAAAACCCACAATTTACCCTTTTCAAACACGATGACCAACGAGAACCCAACAAAACCCAACAGAGACCAAAAAAAAACGTCAAAAACACCCCAAAAAATATCGGCATCACCCCCAAAACTGG
>NW_028181238.1:0-84520 GCF_964211825.1 Aythya ferina | reverse complement strand
GCATCACCCCCAAAACTGGAAGAAAATCCCCCAAAACCATGGATCCACCCCCAAACCACTCTAAACCTACCTGATGTTCTCCAAAACCCACAATTTACAATTTTACACCATGATGACCAAAGAGAACGCAACAAAACACAACGGAGAACCCCAAACACCTCAAAAATTTCCCAAAAAACAACGGGACCACCCCAAGAAACAGAAGGAAACCCCCAAAAACATGACTCTGCCCCAAAAGTCCCCCTAAACCTACCTGATGTTCTCCAAACCCACAACCTTCACTTTTCCACCATGATGACCAACAAGAACCCAAATAAAACCCAACGGAGACCCCAAAACACGTCAAAAACACCCCAAAAAAGAACTGCATCACACCAAAACTGGAAGAAAATCCCCCAAAACCACAGATCCACCCCAAAAAGACCCTAAAAGTACCCGATGTTCTCTAAAACTTAGAATTTACACTTTTCCACCATGATGACCACGGAAAACCCAACGAAACACAACAGAGACCACAAAACACGTCAAAAACAACCCAAACAAGAACGGAATCAACCCAAAAAACAGAAGAAAACCCCAAATACCATGAATCCACCCCAAAAGTCCCCCTAAACCTACCTGATGTTCTCCAAAACCCACAATTTATCCTTTTCCACCATGATGACCACGGAAAACCCAACAAAACCAAACTGAGACCCCAAAAGACGTCAAAAACAACCCAAAAAAGAACAGGATCACCCCCCCAAAAAAACAGAAGAAAACCCCAAATACCATGAATCCACCCCAAAAGTCCCCCTAAACCTACCTGAAGTTTATCAAAACCCGCAATTTACCTTTTTCCACCACCATGACCACAGAAAAACCAACGAAACCCAATGGAGACCCCAATACACGTCAAAACAACCCAAAAAAGAACAGGATCACCCCCTAAAAAAAAGAAAATCCCCCAAATACTATGAATCCACCCCAAAAGTCCCCCTAAACCTACCTCATGTTCTACAAAACCCACAATTTACACTTTTCCACCATAATGACAACGGAAAACCTAATGAAACCCAACGGAGACCCCAAAACATGTCAAAAACACCCCAAACAAGAACGTGATCACCCCCCAAAATGAAAGAAAACCCCAAAAAGCACGGATCCAATACAAAACCACCCTAAACATACCTGATGTTCTCCAAATCTTAAAGTCCACTCCCAACCACCATAAAAACCATTAGGAACTCCACGAAGCACAACGAAAACCACAAAACACGTTAAAAAATCACCCCAAAAGCGAACCGGATCAGAAGAAAAAACGTGATTTAACCCCCAAAAAAATCTTAAACCTACCTGATGTTCTCCAAACCCACAATCCACTCCTATTTAACATAATGACCAACAAGAACCGAACAAAACCCAACGGAGACCCCAAAACACGTCAAGAACATCCCCCCAAAAAAAAGGGGACCGCCCCAAAACCAGAAGAAAACACTAAAAAAAAGAAGAAATCCCCCAAAACCATAGATTCACCACCAAAAAAAAACGTTAAACTCACCTATGTTCTCCAAAATCCACAATTTACCACTTTCCAACATGATGACCAACAAGAACCCAACTAAAACCCAATGGAGACCCCAAAACACGTCAAAAACACCCCAAACAAGAACGGGATCACACCAAAAAACAGAAGAAAAGCCCAAATACCTTGAATCCACCCCAAAAGTCCCCCTAAACCTACATGAAGTTCTCCAAAACCCACAATCTACAATTTTCCACCAGGATGACAAAGGAAAACCAACGAAACCAAACGGTGACCCCAAACTATGTCAATAAAAAACCCAAAAAAGAACAGGAACACCTCCAGAAAACAGAAGAAATCCCCAAATACCATAGATCCAATCCAAACCCATCCTTAACCTACCCGATGTTCTCCAAAACCCACAATTTACACTTTTCCACCATGATGACCATGGAAAACCCAACAAAACCCATCGGACACCCCAAAAAAACGTGAAAAACACCACGAAAAAGAACAGGATCACACCCAAAACTAAAAGAAAATCCCCCAAAACCATAGATCCACCGCAAAAGAACTCTAAACATACCCGAGGTTCTTCAAAACCCACAATTTACGCTTTTCCACAACCATGACCACGGAAAACACAACAAAACCCAACGGAGACCCCAAAACACGTCAAAAACACCCCAAACAAGAACGGCATCACCCCCAAAACTGGAAGAAAATCCCCCAAAACCATGGATCCACCCCCAAACCACCCTAAACCTACCTGAAGTTCTCCAAATACCAAAGTCCACACCCAACCACCAGAAAACCCATTAGGAACTCAACGAAACGCAACGGAAACACCAAAACACCACAAAAAAACCCCAAAAGCGAACAGGATCAGAAGAAAAAACGTGATTTAACCCCAAAATAATCCTTAAACCTACCTGATGTTCTCCTAAATGTACAATCCATTCCCAACCACCAGAAAACCCGATGGAAATCCAACAAAACCCAACGGAAACCCCAAACACGTTAAAACCACACCAAAATAACTGGATCAGAAGAAAAAAAACCCAAAACTATGAATTTCCTCCCAAAACCACCCTAAACTTACTTGATCTTCTTCAAAACCCACAATCCACTCCCATTTACCTTAACGACCAACGAGAACCCAACAAAATCCAACGGAGAAGCAAAAAATGTCAAAAACACCCCAAAAAAGAACTGGTTCAACCCCAAAAAGAAAGAAAACCCCAAAAGACATAGTTCCACACCAAAAATTCCCCTAAACCTACCTGATGTTCTCCAAAATCCACAATTTACAATTTTCCACCATGATGACCAACGAGAAGCCAACTAAATCCCAACGGAGACCCCAAAAAACTTCAAAAACACCCCAAAAAAGAACGGGATCACACCCAAACCAGGAGGAAAATCCCCAAATACCATAGATCCACCCCAAAAACACCGTAAACCTACCTGAAGTTCTCCAAAACCCGCAATTTACAATTTTCCACCACCATGACCACAGAAAACCCAAAGAAACCCAACGGAGACCCCAAAACACGTCAAAATCACCCCAAACAAGAACGGCATCACCCCCAAAACTGGAAGAAAATCCCCCAAAACCATGGATCCACCCCCAAACCACCCTAAACCTACCTGAAGTTCTCCAAATACCAAAGTCCACACCCAACCACCAGAAAACCCATTAGGAACTCAACGAAACGCAACGGAAACACCAAAACACCACAAAAAAACCCCAAAAGCGAACAGGATCAGAAGAAAAAACGTGATTTAACCCCAAAATAATCCTTAAACCTACCTGATGTTCTCCTAAATGTACAATCCATTCCCAACCACCAGAAAACCCGATGGAAATCCAACAAAACCCAACGGAAAACCCCAAAACACGTTAAAACCACACCAAAATAACTGGATCAGAAGAAAAAAAAACCAAAACTATGAATTTCCTCCCAAAACCACCCTAAACTTACTTGATCTTCTTCAAAACCCACAATCCACTCCCATTTACCTTAACGACCAACGAGAACCCAACAAAATCCAACGGAGAAGCAAAAATGTCAAAAACACCCCAAAAAAAGAACTGGTTCAACCCCAAAAAGAAAGAAAACCCCAAAAGACATAGTTCCACACCAAAAATTCCCCTAAACCTACCTGATGTTCTCCAAAATCCACAATTTACAATTTTCCACCATGATGACCAACGAGAAGCCAACTAAATCCCAACGGAGACCCCAAAAAACTTCAAAAACACCCCAAAAAAGAACGGGATCACACCCAAACCAGGAGGAAAATCCCCAAATACCATAGATCCACCCCAAAAACACCGTAAACCTACCTGAAGTTCTCCAAAACCCGCAATTTACAATTTTCCACCACCATGACCACAGAAAACCCAAAGAAACCCAACGGAGACCCCAAAACACGTCAAAATCACCCCAAACAAGAACGGCATCACCCCCAAAACTGGAAGAAAATCCCCCAAAACCATGGATCCACCCCCAAACCACTCTAAACCTACCTGATGTTCTCCAAAACCCACAATTTACAATTTTACACCATGATGACCAAAGAGAACGCAACAAAACACAACGGAGAACCCCAAACACCTCAAAAATTTCCCAAAAAACAACGGGACCACCCCAAGAAACAGAAGGAAACCCCCAAAAACATGACTCTGCCCCAAAAGTCCCCCTAAACCTACCTGATGTTCTCCAAAACCCACAACCTTCACTTTTCCACCATGATGACCAACAAGAACCCAAATAAAACCCAACGGAGACCCCAAAACACGTCAAAAACACCCCAAAAAAGAACTGCATCACACCAAAACTGGAAGAAAATCCCCCAAAACCACAGATCCACCCCAAAAAGACCCTAAAAGTACCCGATGTTCTCTAAAACTTAGAATTTACACTTTTCCACCATGATGACCACGGAAAACCCAACGAAACACAACAGAGACCACAAAACACGTCAAAAACAACCCAAACAAGAACGGAATCAACCCAAAAAACAGAAGAAAACCCCAAATACCATGAATCCACCCCAAAAGTCCCCCTAAACCTACCTGATGTTCTCCAAAACCCACAATTTATCCTTTTCCACCATGATGACCACGGAAAACCCAACAAAACCAAACTGAGACCCCAAAAGACGTCAAAAACAACCCAAAAAAGAACAGGATCACCCCCCCAAAAAAAACAGAAGAAAACCCCAAATACCATGAATCCACCCCAAAAGTCCCCCTAAACCTACCTGAAGTTTATCAAAACCCGCAATTTACCTTTTTCCACCACCATGACCACAGAAAAACCAACGAAACCCAATGGAGACCCCAATACACGTCAAAACAACCCAAAAAAGAACAGGATCACCCCCTAAAAAAAAGAAAATCCCCCAAATACTATGAATCCACCCCAAAAGTCCCCCTAAACCTACCTCATGTTCTACAAAACCCACAATTTACACTTTTCCACCATAATGACAACGGAAAACCTAATGAAACCCAACGGAGACCCCAAAACATGTCAAAAACACCCCAAACAAGAACGTGATCACCCCCCAAAATGAAAGAAAACCCCAAAAAGCACGGATCCAATACAAAACCACCCTAAACATACCTGATGTTCTCCAAATCTTAAAGTCCACTCCCAACCACCATAAAAACCATTAGGAACTCCACGAAGCACAACGAAAACCACAAAACACGTTAAAAAATCACCCCAAAAGCGAACCGGATCAGAAGAAAAAACGTGATTTAACCCCCCAAAAAATCTTAAACCTACCTGATGTTCTCCAAAACCCACAATCCACTCCTATTTAACATAATGACCAACAAGAACCGAACAAAACCCAACGGAGACCCCAAAACACGTCAAGAACATCCCCCCCAAAAAAAGGGGACCGCCCCAAAACCAGAAGAAAACACTAAAAAAGAAGAAGAAATCCCCCAAAACCATAGATTCACCACCAAAAAAAAACGTTAAACTCACCTATGTTCTCCAAAATCCACAATTTACCACTTTCCAACATGATGACCAACAAGAACCCAACTAAAACCCAACGGAGACCCCAAAACACGTCAAAAACACCCCAAACAAGAACGGGATCACACCAAAAAACAGAAGAAAAGCCCAAATACCTTGAATCCACCCCAAAAGTCCCCCTAAACCTACATGAAGTTCTCCAAAACCCACAATCTACAATTTTCCACCAGGATGACAAAGGAAAACCAACGAAACCAAACGGTGACCCCAAACTATGTCAATAAAAAAACCAAAAAAGAACAGGAACACCTCCAGAAAACAGAAGAAATCCCCAAATACCATAGATCCAATCCAAACCCATCCTTAACCTACCCGATGTTCTCCAAAACCCACAATTTACACTTTTCCACCATGATGACCATGGAAAACCCAACAAAACCCATCGGACACCCCAAAAAAACGTGAAAAACACCACGAAAAAGAACAGGATCACACCCAAAACTAAAAGAAAATCCCCCAAAACCATAGATCCACCGCAAAAGAACTCTAAACATACCCGAGGTTCTTCAAAACCCACAATTTACGCTTTTCCACAACCATGACCACGGAAAACACAACAAAACCCAACGGAGACCCCAAAACACGTCAAAAACACCCCAAACAAGAACGGCATCACCCCCAAAACTGGAAGAAAATCCCCCAAAACCATGGATCCACCCCCAAACCACCCTAAACCTACCTGAAGTTCTCCAAATACCAAAGTCCACACCCAACCACCAGAAAACCCATTAGGAACTCAACGAAACGCAACGGAAACACCAAAACACCACAAAAAAACCCCAAAAGCGAACAGGATCAGAAGAAAAAACGTGATTTAACCCCAAAATAATCCTTAAACCTACCTGATGTTCTCCTAAATGTACAATCCATTCCCAACCACCAGAAAACCCGATGGAAATCCAACAAAACCCAACGGAAACCCCAAAACACGTTAAAACCACACCAAAATAACTGGATCAGAAGAAAAAAAAACCAAAACTATGAATTTCCTCCCAAAACCACCCTAAACTTACTTGATCTTCTTCAAAACCCACAATCCACTCCCATTTACCTTAACGACCAACGAGAACCCAACAAAATCCAACGGAGAAGCAAAAAATGTCAAAAACACCCCAAAAAAAGAACTGGTTCAACCCCAAAAAGAAAGAAAACCCCAAAAGACATAGTTCCACACCAAAAATTCCCCTAAACCTACCTGATGTTCTCCAAAATCCACAATTTACAATTTTCCACCATGATGACCAACGAGAAGCCAACTAAATCCCAACGGAGACCCCAAAAAACTTCAAAAACACCCCAAAAAAGAACGGGATCACACCCAAACCAGGAGGAAAATCCCCAAATACCATAGATCCACCCCAAAAACACCGTAAACCTACCTGAAGTTCTCCAAAACCCGCAATTTACAATTTTCCACCACCATGACCACAGAAAACCCAAAGAAACCCAACGGAGACCCCAAAACACGTCAAAATCACCCCAAACAAGAACGGCATCACCCCCAAAACTGGAAGAAAATCCCCCAAAACCATGGATCCACCCCCAAACCACTCTAAACCCACCTGATGTTCTCCAAAACCCACAATTTACAATTTTACACCATGATGACCAAAGAGAACGCAACAAAACACAACGGAGAACCCCAAACACCTCAAAAATTTCCCAAAAAACAACGGGACCACCCCAAGAAACAGAAGGAAACCCCCAAAAACATGACTCTGCCCCAAAAGTCCCCCTAAACCTACCTGATGTTCTCCAAAACCCACAACCTTCACTTTTCCACCATGATGACCAACAAGAACCCAAATAAAACCCAACGGAGACCCCAAAACACGTCAAAAACACCCCAAAAAAGAACTGCATCACACCAAAACTGGAAGAAAATCCCCCAAAACCACAGATCCACCCCAAAAAGACCCTAAAAGTACCCGATGTTCTCTAAAACTTAGAATTTACACTTTTCCACCATGATGACCACGGAAAACCCAACGAAACACAACAGAGACCACAAAACACGTCAAAAACAACCCAAACAAGAACGGAATCAACCCAAAAAACAGAAGAAAACCCCAAATACCATGAATCCACCCCAAAAGTCCCCCTAAACCTACCTGATGTTCTCCAAAACCCACAATTTATCCTTTTCCACCATGATGACCACGGAAAACCCAACAAAACCAAACTGAGACCCCAAAAGACGTCAAAAACAACCCAAAAAAGAACAGGATCACCCCCCCAAAAAAACAGAAGAAAACCCCAAATACCATGAATCCACCCCAAAAGTCCCCCTAAACCTACCTGAAGTTTATCAAAACCCGCAATTTACCTTTTTCCACCACCATGACCACAGAAAAACCAACGAAACCCAATGGAGACCCCAATACACGTCAAAACAACCCAAAAAAGAACAGGATCACCCCCTAAAAAAAAGAAAATCCCCCAAATACTATGAATCCACCCCAAAAGTCCCCCTAAACCTACCTCATGTTCTACAAAACCCACAATTTACACTTTTCCACCATAATGACAACGGAAAACCTAATGAAACCCAACGGAGACCCCAAAACATGTCAAAAACACCCCAAACAAGAACGTGATCACCCCCCAAAATGAAAGAAAACCCCAAAAAGCACGGATCCAATACAAAACCACCCTAAACATACCTGATGTTCTCCAAATCTTAAAGTCCACTCCCAACCACCATAAAAACCATTAGGAACTCCACGAAGCACAACGAAAACCACAAAACACGTTAAAAAATCACCCCAAAAGCGAACCGGATCAGAAGAAAAAACGTGATTTAACCCCCAAAAAAATCTTAAACCTACCTGATGTTCTCCAAAACCCACAATCCACTCCTATTTAACATAATGACCAACAAGAACCGAACAAAACCCAACGGAGACCCCAAAACACGTCAAGAACATCCCCCCCAAAAAAAAGGGGACCGCCCCAAAACCAGAAGAAAACACTAAAAAAAAGAAGAAATCCCCCAAAACCATAGATTCACCACCAAAAAAAAACGTTAAACTCACCTATGTTCTCCAAAATCCACAATTTACCACTTTCCAACATGATGACCAACAAGAACCCAACTAAAACCCAATGGAGACCCCAAAACACGTCAAAAACACCCCAAACAAGAACGGGATCACACCAAAAAACAGAAGAAAAGCCCAAATACCTTGAATCCACCCCAAAAGTCCCCCTAAACCTACATGAAGTTCTCCAAAACCCACAATCTACAATTTTCCACCAGGATGACAAAGGAAAACCAACGAAACCAAACGGTGACCCCAAACTATGTCAATAAAAAACCCAAAAAAGAACAGGAACACCTCCAGAAAACAGAAGAAATCCCCAAATACCATAGATCCAATCCAAACCCATCCTTAACCTACCCGATGTTCTCCAAAACCCACAATTTACACTTTTCCACCATGATGACCATGGAAAACCCAACAAAACCCATCGGACACCCCAAAAAAACGTGAAAAACACCACGAAAAAGAACAGGATCACACCCAAAACTAAAAGAAAATCCCCCAAAACCATAGATCCACCGCAAAAGAACTCTAAACATACCCGAGGTTCTTCAAAACCCACAATTTACGCTTTTCCACAACCATGACCACGGAAAACACAACAAAACCCAACGGAGACCCCAAAACACGTCAAAAACACCCCAAACAAGAACGGCATCACCCCCAAAACTGGAAGAAAATCCCCCAAAACCATGGATCCACCCCCAAACCACCCTAAACCTACCTGAAGTTCTCCAAATACCAAAGTCCACACCCAACCACCAGAAAACCCATTAGGAACTCAACGAAACGCAACGGAAACACCAAAACACCACAAAAAAACCCCAAAAGCGAACAGGATCAGAAGAAAAAACGTGATTTAACCCCAAAATAATCCTTAAACCTACCTGATGTTCTCCTAAATGTACAATCCATTCCCAACCACCAGAAAACCCGATGGAAATCCAACAAAACCCAACGGAAACCCCAAAACACGTTAAAACCACACCAAAATAACTGGATCAGAAGAAAAAAAAACCAAAACTATGAATTTCCTCCCAAAACCACCCTAAACTTACTTGATCTTCTTCAAAACCCACAATCCACTCCCATTTACCTTAGCGACCAACGAGAACCCAACAAAATCCAACGGAGAAGCAAAAAATGTCAAAAACACCCCAAAAAAAGAACTGGTTCAACCCCAAAAAGAAAGAAAACCCCAAAAGACATAGTTCCACACCAAAAATTCCCCTAAACCTACCTGATGTTCTCCAAAATCCACAATTTACAATTTTCCACCATGATGACCAACGAGAAGCCAACTAAATCCCAACGGAGACCCCAAAAAACTTCAAAAACACCCCAAAAAAGAACGGGATCACACCCAAACCAGGAGGAAAATCCCCAAATACCATAGATCCACCCCAAAAACACCGTAAACCTACCTGAAGTTCTCCAAAACCCGCAATTTACAATTTTCCACCACCATGACCACAGAAAACCCAAAGAAACCCAACGGAGACCCCAAAACACGTCAAAATCACCCCAAACAAGAACGGCATCACCCCCAAAACTGGAAGAAAATCCCCCAAAACCATGGATCCACCCCCAAACCACCCTAAACCTACCTGAAGTTCTCCAAATACCAAAGTCCACACCCAACCACCAGAAAACCCATTAGGAACTCAACGAAACGCAACGGAAACACCAAAACACCACAAAAAAACCCCAAAAGCGAACAGGATCAGAAGAAAAAACGTGATTTAACCCCAAAATAATCCTTAAACCTACCTGATGTTCTCCTAAATGTACAATCCATTCCCAACCACCAGAAAACCCGATGGAAATCCAACAAAACCCAACGGAAACCCCAAAACACGTTAAAACCACACCAAAATAACTGGATCAGAAGAAAAAAAAACCAAAACTATGAATTTCCTCCCAAAACCACCCTAAACTTACTTGATCTTCTTCAAAACCCACAATCCACTCCCATTTACCTTAACGACCAACGAGAACCCAACAAAATCCAACGGAGAAGCAAAAAATGTCAAAAACACCCCAAAAAAAGAACTGGTTCAACCCCAAAAAGAAAGAAAACCCCAAAAGACATAGTTCCACACCAAAAATTCCCCTAAACCTACCTGATGTTCTCCAAAATCCACAATTTACAATTTTCCACCATGATGACCAACGAGAAGCCAACTAAATCCCAACGGAGACCCCAAAAAACTTCAAAAACACCCCAAAAAAGAACGGGATCACACCCAAACCAGGAGGAAAATCCCCAAATACCATAGATCCACCCCAAAAACACCGTAAACCTACCTGAAGTTCTCCAAAACCCGCAATTTACAATTTTCCACCACCATGACCACAGAAAACCCAAAGAAACCCAACGGAGACCCCAAAACACGTCAAAATCACCCCAAACAAGAACGGCATCACCCCCAAAACTGGAAGAAAATCCCCCAAAACCATGGATCCACCCCCAAACCACTCTAAACCTACCTGATGTTCTCCAAAACCCACAATTTACAATTTTACACCATGATGACCAAAGAGAACGCAACAAAACACAACGGAGAACCCCAAACACCTCAAAAATTTCCCAAAAAACAACGGGACCACCCCAAGAAACAGAAGGAAACCCCCAAAAACATGACTCTGCCCCAAAAGTCCCCCTAAACCTACCTGATGTTCTCCAAAACCCACAACCTTCACTTTTCCACCATGATGACCAACAAGAACCCAAATAAAACCCAACGGAGACCCCAAAACACGTCAAAAACACCCCAAAAAAGAACTGCATCACACCAAAACTGGAAGAAAATCCCCCAAAACCACAGATCCACCCCAAAAAGACCCTAAAAGTACCCGATGTTCTCTAAAACTTAGAATTTACACTTTTCCACCATGATGACCACGGAAAACCCAACGAAACACAACAGAGACCACAAAACACGTCAAAAACAACCCAAACAAGAACGGAATCAACCCAAAAAACAGAAGAAAACCCCAAATACCATGAATCCACCCCAAAAGTCCCCCTAAACCTACCTGATGTTCTCCAAAACCCACAATTTATCCTTTTCCACCATGATGACCACGGAAAACCCAACAAAACCAAACTGAGACCCCAAAAGACGTCAAAAACAACCCAAAAAAGAACAGGATCACCCCCCCAAAAAAACAGAAGAAAACCCCAAATACCATGAATCCACCCCAAAAGTCCCCCTAAACCTACCTGAAGTTTATCAAAACCCGCAATTTACCTTTTTCCACCACCATGACCACAGAAAAACCAACGAAACCCAATGGAGACCCCAATACACGTCAAAACAACCCAAAAAAGAACAGGATCACCCCCTAAAAAAAAGAAAATCCCCCAAATACTATGAATCCACCCCAAAAGTCCCCCTAAACCTACCTCATGTTCTACAAAACCCACAATTTACACTTTTCCACCATAATGACAACGGAAAACCTAATGAAACCCAACGGAGACCCCAAAACATGTCAAAAACACCCCAAACAAGAACGTGATCACCCCCCAAAATGAAAGAAAACCCCAAAAAGCACGGATCCAATACAAAACCACCCTAAACATACCTGATGTTCTCCAAATCTTAAAGTCCACTCCCAACCACCATAAAAACCATTAGGAACTCCACGAAGCACAACGAAAACCACAAAACACGTTAAAAAATCACCCCAAAAGCGAACCGGATCAGAAGAAAAAACGTGATTTAACCCCCAAAAAAATCTTAAACCTACCTGATGTTCTCCAAAACCCACAATCCACTCCTATTTAACATAATGACCAACAAGAACCGAACAAAACCCAACGGAGACCCCAAAACACGTCAAGAACATCCCCCCCAAAAAAAGGGGACCGCCCCAAAACCAGAAGAAAACACTAAAAAAGAAGAAGAAATCCCCCAAAACCATAGATTCACCACCAAAAAAAAACGTTAAACTCACCTATGTTCTCCAAAATCCACAATTTACCACTTTCCAACATGATGACCAACAAGAACCCAACTAAAACCCAACGGAGACCCCAAAACACGTCAAAAACACCCCAAACAAGAACGGGATCACACCAAAAAACAGAAGAAAAGCCCAAATACCTTGAATCCACCCCAAAAGTCCCCCTAAACCTACATGAAGTTCTCCAAAACCCACAATCTACAATTTTCCACCAGGATGACAAAGGAAAACCAACGAAACCAAACGGTGACCCCAAACTATGTCAATAAAAAAACCAAAAAAGAACAGGAACACCTCCAGAAAACAGAAGAAATCCCCAAATACCATAGATCCAATCCAAACCCATCCTTAACCTACCCGATGTTCTCCAAAACCCACAATTTACACTTTTCCACCATGATGACCATGGAAAACCCAACAAAACCCATCGGACACCCCAAAAAAACGTGAAAAACACCACGAAAAAGAACAGGATCACACCCAAAACTAAAAGAAAATCCCCCAAAACCATAGATCCACCGCAAAAGAACTCTAAACATACCCGAGGTTCTTCAAAACCCACAATTTACGCTTTTCCACAACCATGACCACGGAAAACACAACAAAACCCAACGGAGACCCCAAAACACGTCAAAAACACCCCAAACAAGAACGGCATCACCCCCAAAACTGGAAGAAAATCCCCCAAAACCATGGATCCACCCCCAAACCACCCTAAACCTACCTGAAGTTCTCCAAATACCAAAGTCCACACCCAACCACCAGAAAACCCATTAGGAACTCAACGAAACGCAACGGAAACACCAAAACACCACAAAAAAACCCCAAAAGCGAACAGGATCAGAAGAAAAAACGTGATTTAACCCCAAAATAATCCTTAAACCTACCTGATGTTCTCCTAAATGTACAATCCATTCCCAACCACCAGAAAACCCGATGGAAATCCAACAAAACCCAACGGAAACCCCAAAACACGTTAAAACCACACCAAAATAACTGGATCAGAAGAAAAAAAAAACAAAACTATGAATTTCCTCCCAAAACCACCCTAAACTTACTTGATCTTCTTCAAAACCCACAATCCACTCCCATTTACCTTAACGACCAACAAGAACCCAACAAAATCCAACGGAGAAGCAAAAAATGTCAAAAACACCCCAAAAAAAGAACTGGTTCAACCCCAAAAAGAAAGAAAACCCCAAAAGACATAGTTCCACACCAAAAATTCCCCTAAACCTACCTGATGTTCTCCAAAATCCACAATTTACAATTTTCCACCATGATGACCAACGAGAAGCCAACTAAATCCCAACGGAGACCCCAAAAAACTTCAAAAACACCCCAAAAAAGAACGGGATCACACCCAAACCAGGAGGAAAATCCCCAAATACCATAGATCCACCCCAAAAACACCGTAAACCTACCTGAAGTTCTCCAAAACCCGCAATTTACAATTTTCCACCACCATGACCACAGAAAACCCAAAGAAACCCAACGGAGACCCCAAAACACGTCAAAATCACCCCAAACAAGAACGGCATCACCCCCAAAACTGGAAGAAAATCCCCCAAAACCATGGATCCACCCCCAAACCACTCTAAACCTACCTGATGTTCTCCAAAACCCACAATTTACAATTTTACACCATGATGACCAAAGAGAACGCAACAAAACACAACGGAGAACCCCAAACACCTCAAAAATTTCCCAAAAAACAACGGGACCACCCCAAGAAACAGAAGGAAACCCCCAAAAACATGACTCTGCCCCAAAAGTCCCCCTAAACCTACCTGATGTTCTCCAAAACCCACAACCTTCACTTTTCCACCATGATGACCAACAAGAACCCAAATAAAACCCAACGGAGACCCCAAAACACGTCAAAAACACCCCAAAAAAGAACTGCATCACACCAAAACTGGAAGAAAATCCCCCAAAACCACAGATCCACCCCAAAAAGACCCTAAAAGTACCCGATGTTCTCTAAAACTTAGAATTTACACTTTTCCACCATGATGACCACGGAAAACCCAACGAAACACAACAGAGACCACAAAACACGTCAAAAACAACCCAAACAAGAACGGAATCAACCCAAAAAACAGAAGAAAACCCCAAATACCATGAATCCACCCCAAAAGTCCCCCTAAACCTACCTGATGTTCTCCAAAACCCACAATTTATCCTTTTCCACCATGATGACCACGGAAAACCCAACAAAACCAAACTGAGACCCCAAAAGACGTCAAAAACAACCCAAAAAAGAACAGGATCACCCCCCCAAAAAAACAGAAGAAAACCCCAAATACCATGAATCCACCCCAAAAGTCCCCCTAAACCTACCTGAAGTTTATCAAAACCCGCAATTTACCTTTTTCCACCACCATGACCACAGAAAAACCAACGAAACCCAATGGAGACCCCAATACACGTCAAAACAACCCAAAAAAGAACAGGATCACCCCCTAAAAAAAAGAAAATCCCCCAAATACTATGAATCCACCCCAAAAGTCCCCCTAAACCTACCTCATGTTCTACAAAACCCACAATTTACACTTTTCCACCATAATGACAACGGAAAACCTAATGAAACCCAACGGAGACCCCAAAACATGTCAAAAACACCCCAAACAAGAACGTGATCACCCCCCAAAATGAAAGAAAACCCCAAAAAGCACGGATCCAATACAAAACCACCCTAAACATACCTGATGTTCTCCAAATCTTAAAGTCCACTCCCAACCACCATAAAAACCATTAGGAACTCCACGAAGCACAACGAAAACCACAAAACACGTTAAAAAATCACCCCAAAAGCGAACCGGATCAGAAGAAAAAACGTGATTTAACCCCCAAAAAAATCTTAAACCTACCTGATGTTCTCCAAAACCCACAATCCACTCCTATTTAACATAATGACCAACAAGAACCGAACAAAACCCAACGGAGACCCCAAAACACGTCAAGAACATCCCCCCCAAAAAAAAGGGGACCGCCCCAAAACCAGAAGAAAACACTAAAAAAAAGAAGAAATCCCCCAAAACCATAGATTCACCACCAAAAAAAAACGTTAAACTCACCTATGTTCTCCAAAATCCACAATTTACCACTTTCCAACATGATGACCAACAAGAACCCAACTAAAACCCAATGGAGACCCCAAAACACGTCAAAAACACCCCAAACAAGAACGGGATCACACCAAAAAACAGAAGAAAAGCCCAAATACCTTGAATCCACCCCAAAAGTCCCCCTAAACCTACATGAAGTTCTCCAAAACCCACAATCTACAATTTTCCACCAGGATGACAAAGGAAAACCAACGAAACCAAACGGTGACCCCAAACTATGTCAATAAAAAAACCAAAAAAGAACAGGAACACCTCCAGAAAACAGAAGAAATCCCCAAATACCATAGATCCAATCCAAACCCATCCTTAACCTACCCGATGTTCTCCAAAACCCACAATTTACACTTTTCCACCATGATGACCATGGAAAACCCAACAAAACCCATCGGACACCCCAAAAAAACGTGAAAAACACCACGAAAAAGAACAGGATCACACCCAAAACTAAAAGAAAATCCCCCAAAACCATAGATCCACCGCAAAAGAACTCTAAACATACCCGAGGTTCTTCAAAACCCACAATTTACGCTTTTCCACAACCATGACCACGGAAAACACAACAAAACCCAACGGAGACCCCAAAACACGTCAAAAACACCCCAAACAAGAACGGCATCACCCCCAAAACTGGAAGAAAATCCCCCAAAACCATGGATCCACCCCCAAACCACCCTAAACCTACCTGAAGTTCTCCAAATACCAAAGTCCACACCCAACCACCAGAAAACCCATTAGGAACTCAACGAAACGCAACGGAAACACCAAAACACCACAAAAAAACCCCAAAAGCGAACAGGATCAGAAGAAAAAACGTGATTTAACCCCAAAATAATCCTTAAACCTACCTGATGTTCTCCTAAATGTACAATCCATTCCCAACCACCAGAAAACCCGATGGAAATCCAACAAAACCCAACGGAAACCCCAAAACACGTTAAAACCACACCAAAATAACTGGATCAGAAGAAAAAAAAACCAAAACTATGAATTTCCTCCCAAAACCACCCTAAACTTACTTGATCTTCTTCAAAACCCACAATCCACTCCCATTTACCTTAACGACCAACGAGAACCCAACAAAATCCAACGGAGAAGCAAAAAATGTCAAAAACACCCCAAAAAAAGAACTGGTTCAACCCCAAAAAGAAAGAAAACCCCAAAAGACATAGTTCCACACCAAAAATTCCCCTAAACCTACCTGATGTTCTCCAAAATCCACAATTTACAATTTTCCACCATGATGACCAACGAGAAGCCAACTAAATCCCAACGGAGACCCCAAAAAACTTCAAAAACACCCCAAAAAAGAACGGGATCACACCCAAACCAGGAGGAAAATCCCCAAATACCATAGATCCACCCCAAAAACACCGTAAACCTACCTGAAGTTCTCCAAAACCCGCAATTTACAATTTTCCACCACCATGACCACAGAAAACCCAAAGAAACCCAACGGAGACCCCAAAACACGTCAAAATCACCCCAAACAAGAACGGCATCACCCCCAAAACTGGAAGAAAATCCCCCAAAACCATGGATCCACCCCCAAACCACTCTAAACCTACCTGATGTTCTCCAAAACCCACAATTTACAATTTTACACCATGATGACCAAAGAGAACGCAACAAAACACAACGGAGAACCCCAAACACCTCAAAAATTTCCCAAAAAACAACGGGACCACCCCAAGAAACAGAAGGAAACCCCCAAAAACATGACTCTGCCCCAAAAGTCCCCCTAAACCTACCTGATGTTCTCCAAAACCCACAACCTTCACTTTTCCACCATGATGACCAACAAGAACCCAAATAAAACCCAACGGAGACCCCAAAACACGTCAAAAACACCCCAAAAAAGAACTGCATCACACCAAAACTGGAAGAAAATCCCCCAAAACCACAGATCCACCCCAAAAAGACCCTAAAAGTACCCGATGTTCTCTAAAACTTAGAATTTACACTTTTCCACCATGATGACCACGGAAAACCCAACGAAACACAACAGAGACCACAAAACACGTCAAAAACAACCCAAACAAGAACGGAATCAACCCAAAAAACAGAAGAAAACCCCAAATACCATGAATCCACCCCAAAAGTCCCCCTAAACCTACCTGATGTTCTCCAAAACCCACAATTTATCCTTTTCCACCATGATGACCACGGAAAACCCAACAAAACCAAACTGAGACCCCAAAAGACGTCAAAAACAACCCAAAAAAGAACAGGATCACCCCCCCAAAAAAACAGAAGAAAACCCCAAATACCATGAATCCACCCCAAAAGTCCCCCTAAACCTACCTGAAGTTTATCAAAACCCGCAATTTACCTTTTTCCACCACCATGACCACAGAAAAACCAACGAAACCCAATGGAGACCCCAATACACGTCAAAACAACCCAAAAAAGAACAGGATCACCCCCTAAAAAAAAGAAAATCCCCCAAATACTATGAATCCACCCCAAAAGTCCCCCTAAACCTACCTCATGTTCTACAAAACCCACAATTTACACTTTTCCACCATAATGACAACGGAAAACCTAATGAAACCCAACGGAGACCCCAAAACATGTCAAAAACACCCCAAACAAGAACGTGATCACCCCCCAAAATGAAAGAAAACCCCAAAAAGCACGGATCCAATACAAAACCACCCTAAACATACCTGATGTTCTCCAAATCTTAAAGTCCACTCCCAACCACCATAAAAACCATTAGGAACTCCACGAAGCACAACGAAAACCACAAAACACGTTAAAAAATCACCCCAAAAGCGAACCGGATCAGAAGAAAAAACGTGATTTAACCCCCAAAAAAATCTTAAACCTACCTGATGTTCTCCAAAACCCACAATCCACTCCTATTTAACATAATGACCAACAAGAACCGAACAAAACCCAACGGAGACCCCAAAACACGTCAAGAACATCCCCCCCAAAAAAAAGGGGACCGCCCCAAAACCAGAAGAAAACACTAAAAAAAAGAAGAAATCCCCCAAAACCATAGATTCACCACCAAAAAAAAACGTTAAACTCACCTATGTTCTCCAAAATCCACAATTTACCACTTTCCAACATGATGACCAACAAGAACCCAACTAAAACCCAACGGAGACCCCAAAACACGTCAAAAACACCCCAAACAAGAACGGGATCACACCAAAAAACAGAAGAAAAGCCCAAATACCTTGAATCCACCCCAAAAGTCCCCCTAAACCTACATGAAGTTCTCCAAAACCCACAATCTACAATTTTCCACCAGGATGACAAAGGAAAACCAACGAAACCAAACGGTGACCCCAAACTATGTCAATAAAAAAACCAAAAAAGAACAGGAACACCTCCAGAAAACAGAAGAAATCCCCAAATACCATAGATCCAATCCAAACCCATCCTTAACCTACCCGATGTTCTCCAAAACCCACAATTTACACTTTTCCACCATGATGACCATGGAAAACCCAACAAAACCCATCGGACACCCCAAAAAAACGTGAAAAACACCACGAAAAAGAACAGGATCACACCCAAAACTAAAAGAAAATCCCCCAAAACCATAGATCCACCGCAAAAGAACTCTAAACATACCCGAGGTTCTTCAAAACCCACAATTTACGCTTTTCCACAACCATGACCACGGAAAACACAACAAAACCCAACGGAGACCCCAAAACACGTCAAAAACACCCCAAACAAGAACGGCATCACCCCCAAAACTGGAAGAAAATCCCCCAAAACCATGGATCCACCCCCAAACCACCCTAAACCTACCTGAAGTTCTCCAAATACCAAAGTCCACACCCAACCACCAGAAAACCCATTAGGAACTCAACGAAACGCAACGGAAACACCAAAACACCACAAAAAAACCCCAAAAGCGAACAGGATCAGAAGAAAAAACGTGATTTAACCCCAAAATAATCCTTAAACCTACCTGATGTTCTCCTAAATGTACAATCCATTCCCAACCACCAGAAAACCCGATGGAAATCCAACAAAACCCAACGGAAACCCCAAAACACGTTAAAACCACACCAAAATAACTGGATCAGAAGAAAAAAAAACCAAAACTATGAATTTCCTCCCAAAACCACCCTAAACTTACTTGATCTTCTTCAAAACCCACAATCCACTCCCATTTACCTTAACGACCAACGAGAACCCAACAAAATCCAACGGAGAAGCAAAAAATGTCAAAAACACCCCAAAAAAAGAACTGGTTCAACCCCAAAAAGAAAGAAAACCCCAAAAGACATAGTTCCACACCAAAAATTCCCCTAAACCTACCTGATGTTCTCCAAAATCCACAATTTACAATTTTCCACCATGATGACCAACGAGAAGCCAACTAAATCCCAACGGAGACCCCAAAAAACTTCAAAAACACCCCAAAAAAGAACGGGATCACACCCAAACCAGGAGGAAAATCCCCAAATACCATAGATCCACCCCAAAAACACCGTAAACCTACCTGAAGTTCTCCAAAACCCGCAATTTACAATTTTCCACCACCATGACCACAGAAAACCCAAAGAAACCCAACGGAGACCCCAAAACACGTCAAAATCACCCCAAACAAGAACGGCATCACCCCCAAAACTGGAAGAAAATCCCCCAAAACCATGGATCCACCCCCAAACCACTCTAAACCTACCTGATGTTCTCCAAAACCCACAATTTACAATTTTACACCATGATGACCAAAGAGAACGCAACAAAACACAACGGAGAACCCCAAACACCTCAAAAATTTCCCAAAAAACAACGGGACCACCCCAAGAAACAGAAGGAAACCCCCAAAAACATGACTCTGCCCCAAAAGTCCCCCTAAACCTACCTGATGTTCTCCAAAACCCACAACCTTCACTTTTCCACCATGATGACCAACAAGAACCCAAATAAAACCCAACGGAGACCCCAAAACACGTCAAAAACACCCCAAAAAAGAACTGCATCACACCAAAACTGGAAGAAAATCCCCCAAAACCACAGATCCACCCCAAAAAGACCCTAAAAGTACCCGATGTTCTCTAAAACTTAGAATTTACACTTTTCCACCATGATGACCACGGAAAACCCAACGAAACACAACAGAGACCACAAAACACGTCAAAAACAACCCAAACAAGAACGGAATCAACCCAAAAAACAGAAGAAAACCCCAAATACCATGAATCCACCCCAAAAGTCCCCCTAAACCTACCTGATGTTCTCCAAAACCCACAATTTATCCTTTTCCACCATGATGACCACGGAAAACCCAACAAAACCAAACTGAGACCCCAAAAGACGTCAAAAACAACCCAAAAAAGAACAGGATCACCCCCCCAAAAAAACAGAAGAAAACCCCAAATACCATGAATCCACCCCAAAAGTCCCCCTAAACCTACCTGAAGTTTATCAAAACCCGCAATTTACCTTTTTCCACCACCATGACCACAGAAAAACCAACGAAACCCAATGGAGACCCCAATACACGTCAAAACAACCCAAAAAAGAACAGGATCACCCCCTAAAAAAAAGAAAATCCCCCAAATACTATGAATCCACCCCAAAAGTCCCCCTAAACCTACCTCATGTTCTACAAAACCCACAATTTACACTTTTCCACCATAATGACAACGGAAAACCTAATGAAACCCAACGGAGACCCCAAAACATGTCAAAAACACCCCAAACAAGAACGTGATCACCCCCCAAAATGAAAGAAAACCCCAAAAAGCACGGATCCAATACAAAACCACCCTAAACATACCTGATGTTCTCCAAATCTTAAAGTCCACTCCCAACCACCATAAAAACCATTAGGAACTCCACGAAGCACAACGAAAACCACAAAACACGTTAAAAAATCACCCCAAAAGCGAACCGGATCAGAAGAAAAAACGTGATTTAACCCCCAAAAAAATCTTAAACCTACCTGATGTTCTCCAAAACCCACAATCCACTCCTATTTAACATTATGACCAACAAGAACCGAACAAAACCCAACGGAGACCCCAAAACACGTCAAGAACATCCCCCCCAAAAAAAGGGGACCGCCCCAAAACCAGAAGAAAACACTAAAAAAGAAGAAGAAATCCCCCAAAACCATAGATTCACCACCAAAAAAAAACGTTAAACTCACCTATGTTCTCCAAAATCCACAATTTACCACTTTCCAACATGATGACCAACAAGAACCCAACTAAAACCCAACGGAGACCCCAAAACACGTCAAAAACACCCCAAACAAGAACGGGATCACACCAAAAAACAGAAGAAAAGCCCAAATACCTTGAATCCACCCCAAAAGTCCCCCTAAACCTACATGAAGTTCTCCAAAACCCACAATCTACAATTTTCCACCAGGATGACAAAGGAAAACCAACGAAACCAAACGGTGACCCCAAACTATGTCAATAAAAAAACCAAAAAAGAACAGGAACACCTCCAGAAAACAGAAGAAATCCCCAAATACCATAGATCCAATCCAAACCCATCCTTAACCTACCCGATGTTCTCCAAAACCCACAATTTACACTTTTCCACCATGATGACCATGGAAAACCCAACAAAACCCATCGGACACCCCAAAAAAACGTGAAAAACACCACGAAAAAGAACAGGATCACACCCAAAACTAAAAGAAAATCCCCCAAAACCATAGATCCACCGCAAAAGAACTCTAAACATACCCGAGGTTCTTCAAAACCCACAATTTACGCTTTTCCACAACCATGACCACGGAAAACACAACAAAACCCAACGGAGACCCCAAAACACGTCAAAAACACCCCAAACAAGAACGGCATCACCCCCAAAACTGGAAGAAAATCCCCCAAAACCATGGATCCACCCCCAAACCACCCTAAACCTACCTGAAGTTCTCCAAATACCAAAGTCCACACCCAACCACCAGAAAACCCATTAGGAACTCAACGAAACGCAACGGAAACACCAAAACACCACAAAAAAACCCCAAAAGCGAACAGGATCAGAAGAAAAAACGTGATTTAACCCCAAAATAATCCTTAAACCTACCTGATGTTCTCCTAAATGTACAATCCATTCCCAACCACCAGAAAACCCGATGGAAATCCAACAAAACCCAACGGAAACCCCAAAACACGTTAAAACCACACCAAAATAACTGGATCAGAAGAAAAAAAAAACAAAACTATGAATTTCCTCCCAAAACCACCCTAAACTTACTTGATCTTCTTCAAAACCCACAATCCACTCCCATTTACCTTAACGACCAACGAGAACCCAACAAAATCCAACGGAGAAGCAAAAAATGTCAAAAACACCCCAAAAAAAGAACTGGTTCAACCCCAAAAAGAAAGAAAACCCCAAAAGACATAGTTCCACACCAAAAATTCCCCTAAACCTACCTGATGTTCTCCAAAATCCACAATTTACAATTTTCCACCATGATGACCAACGAGAAGCCAACTAAATCCCAACGGAGACCCCAAAAAACTTCAAAAACACCCCAAAAAAGAACGGGATCACACCCAAACCAGGAGGAAAATCCCCAAATACCATAGATCCACCCCAAAAACACCGTAAACCTACCTGAAGTTCTCCAAAACCCGCAATTTACAATTTTCCACCACCATGACCACAGAAAACCCAAAGAAACCCAACGGAGACCCCAAAACACGTCAAAATCACCCCAAACAAGAACGGCATCACCCCCAAAACTGGAAGAAAATCCCCCAAAACCATGGATCCACCCCCAAACCACTCTAAACCTACCTGATATTCTCCAAAACCCACAATTTACAATTTTACACCATGATGACCAAAGAGAACGCAACAAAACACAACGGAGAACCCCAAACACCTCAAAAATTTCCCAAAAAACAACGGGACCACCCCAAGAAACAGAAGGAAACCCCCAAAAACATGACTCTGCCCCAAAAGTCCCCCTAAACCTACCTGATGTTCTCCAAAACCCACAACCTTCACTTTTCCACCATGATGACCAACAAGAACCCAAATAAAACCCAACGGAGACCCCAAAACACGTCAAAAACACCCCAAAAAAGAACTGCATCACACCAAAACTGGAAGAAAATCCCCCAAAACCACAGATCCACCCCAAAAAGACCCTAAAAGTACCCGATGTTCTCTAAAACTTAGAATTTACACTTTTCCACCATGATGACCACGGAAAACCCAACGAAACACAACAGAGACCACAAAACACGTCAAAAACAACCCAAACAAGAACGGAATCAACCCAAAAAACAGAAGAAAACCCCAAATACCATGAATCCACCCCAAAAGTCCCCCTAAACCTACCTGATGTTCTCCAAAACCCACAATTTATCCTTTTCCACCATGATGACCACGGAAAACCCAACAAAACCAAACTGAGACCCCAAAAGACGTCAAAAACAACCCAAAAAAGAACAGGATCACCCCCCCAAAAAAACAGAAGAAAACCCCAAATACCATGAATCCACCCCAAAAGTCCCCCTAAACCTACCTGAAGTTTATCAAAACCCGCAATTTACCTTTTTCCACCACCATGACCACAGAAAAACCAACGAAACCCAATGGAGACCCCAATACACGTCAAAACAACCCAAAAAAGAACAGGATCACCCCCTAAAAAAAAGAAAATCCCCCAAATACTATGAATCCACCCCAAAAGTCCCCCTAAACCTACCTCATGTTCTACAAAACCCACAATTTACACTTTTCCACCATAATGACAACGGAAAACCTAATGAAACCCAACGGAGACCCCAAAACATGTCAAAAACACCCCAAACAAGAACGTGATCACCCCCCAAAATGAAAGAAAACCCCAAAAAGCACGGATCCAATACAAAACCACCCTAAACATACCTGATGTTCTCCAAATCTTAAAGTCCACTCCCAACCACCATAAAAACCATTAGGAACTCCACGAAGCACAACGAAAACCACAAAACACGTTAAAAAATCACCCCAAAAGCGAACCGGATCAGAAGAAAAAACGTGATTTAACCCCCCAAAAAATCTTAAACCTACCTGATGTTCTCCAAAACCCACAATCCACTCCTATTTAACATAATGACCAACAAGAACCGAACAAAACCCAACGGAGACCCCAAAACACGTCAAGAACATCCCCCCCAAAAAAAGGGGACCGCCCCAAAACCAGAAGAAAACACTAAAAAAGAAGAAGAAATCCCCCAAAACCATAGATTCACCACCAAAAAAAAACGTTAAACTCACCTATGTTCTCCAAAATCCACAATTTACCACTTTCCAACATGATGACCAACAAGAACCCAACTAAAACCCAACGGAGACCCCAAAACACGTCAAAAACACCCCAAACAAGAACGGGATCACACCAAAAAACAGAAGAAAAGCCCAAATACCTTGAATCCACCCCAAAAGTCCCCCTAAACCTACATGAAGTTCTCCAAAACCCACAATCTACAATTTTCCACCAGGATGACAAAGGAAAACCAACGAAACCAAACGGTGACCCCAAACTATGTCAATAAAAAAACCAAAAAAGAACAGGAACACCTCCAGAAAACAGAAGAAATCCCCAAATACCATAGATCCAATCCAAACCCATCCTTAACCTACCCGATGTTCTCCAAAACCCACAATTTACACTTTTCCACCATGATGACCATGGAAAACCCAACAAAACCCATCGGACACCCCAAAAAAACGTGAAAAACACCACGAAAAAGAACAGGATCACACCCAAAACTAAAAGAAAATCCCCCAAAACCATAGATCCACCGCAAAAGAACTCTAAACATACCCGAGGTTCTTCAAAACCCACAATTTACGCTTTTCCACAACCATGACCACGGAAAACACAACAAAACCCAACGGAGACCCCAAAACACGTCAAAAACACCCCAAACAAGAACGGCATCACCCCCAAAACTGGAAGAAAATCCCCCAAAACCATGGATCCACCCCCAAACCACCCTAAACCTACCTGAAGTTCTCCAAATACCAAAGTCCACACCCAACCACCAGAAAACCCATTAGGAACTCAACGAAACGCAACGGAAACACCAAAACACCACAAAAAAACCCCAAAAGCGAACAGGATCAGAAGAAAAAACGTGATTTAACCCCAAAATAATCCTTAAACCTACCTGATGTTCTCCTAAATGTACAATCCATTCCCAACCACCAGAAAACCCGATGGAAATCCAACAAAACCCAACGGAAACCCCAAAACACGTTAAAACCACACCAAAATAACTGGATCAGAAGAAAAAAAACCCAAAACTATGAATTTCCTCCCAAAACCACCCTAAACTTACTTGATCTTCTTCAAAACCCACAATCCACTCCCATTTACCTTAACGACCAACGAGAACCCAACAAAATCCAACGGAGAAGCAAAAAATGTCAAAAACACCCCAAAAAAAGAACTGGTTCAACCCCAAAAAGAAAGAAAACCCCAAAAGACATAGTTCCACACCAAAAATTCCCCTAAACCTACCTGATGTTCTCCAAAACCCACAACCTTCACTTTTCCACCATGATGACCAACAAGAACCCAAATAAAACCCAACGGAGACCCCAAAACACGTCAAAAACACCCCAAAAAAGAACTGCATCACACCAAAACTGGAAGAAAATCCCCCAAAACCACAGATCCACCCCAAAAAGACCCTAAAAGTACCCGATGTTCTCTAAAACTTAGAATTTACACTTTTCCACCATGATGACCACGGAAAACCCAACGAAACACAACAGAGACCACAAAACACGTCAAAAACAACCCAAACAAGAACGGAATCAACCCAAAAAACAGAAGAAAACCCCAAATACCATGAATCCACCCCAAAAGTCCCCCTAAACCTACCTGATGTTCTCCAAAACCCACAATTTACCCTTTTCCACCATGATGACCACGGAAAACCCAACAAAACCAAACTGAGACCCCAAAAGACGTCAAAAACAACCCAAAAAAGAACAGGATCACCCCCCCAAAAAAACAGAAGAAAACCCCAAATACCATGAATCCACCCCAAAAGTCCCCCTAAACCTACCTGAAGTTTATCAAAACCCGCAATTTACCTTTTTCCACCACCATGACCACAGAAAAACCAACGAAACCCAATGGAGACCCCAATACACGTCAAAACAACCCAAAAAAGAACAGGATCACCCCCTAAAAAAAAGAAAATCCCCCAAATACTATGAATCCACCCCAAAAGTCCCCCTAAACCTACCTCATGTTCTACAAAACCCACAATTTACACTTTTCCACCATAATGACAACGGAAAACCTAATGAAACCCAACGGAGACCCCAAAACATGTCAAAAACACCCCAAACAAGAACGTGATCACCCCCCAAAATGAAAGAAAACCCCAAAAAGCACGGATCCAATACAAAACCACCCTAAACATACCTGATGTTCTCCAAATCTTAAAGTCCACTCCCAACCACCATAAAAACCATTAGGAACTCCACGAAGCACAACGAAAACCACAAAACACGTTAAAAAATCACCCCAAAAGCGAACCGGATCAGAAGAAAAAACGTGATTTAACCCCCAAAAAAATCTTAAACCTACCTGATGTTCTCCAAAACCCACAATCCACTCCTATTTAACATAATGACCAACAAGAACCGAACAAAACCCAACGGAGACCCCAAAACACGTCAAGAACATCCCCCCCAAAAAAAGGGGACCGCCCCAAAACCAGAAGAAAACACTAAAAAAGAAGAAGAAAGCCCCCAAAACCATAGATTCACCACCAAAAAAAAACGTTAAACTCACCTATGTTCTCCAAAATCCACAATTTACCACTTTCCAACATGATGACCAACAAGAACCCAACTAAAACCCAACGGAGACCCCAAAACACGTCAAAAACACCCCAAACAAGAACGGGATCACACCAAAAAACAGAAGAAAAGCCCAAATACCTTGAATCCACCCCAAAAGTCCCCCTAAACCTACATGAAGTTCTCCAAAACCCACAATCTACAATTTTCCACCAGGATGACAAAGGAAAACCAACGAAACCAAACGGTGACCCCAAACTATGTCAATAAAAAACCCAAAAAAGAACAGGAACACCTCCAGAAAACAGAAGAAATCCCCAAATACCATAGATCCAATCCAAACCCATCCTTAACCTACCCGATGTTCTCCAAAACCCACAATTTACACTTTTCCACCATGATGACCATGGAAAACCCAACAAAACCCATCGGACACCCCAAAAAAACGTGAAAAACACCACGAAAAAGAACAGGATCACACCCAAAACTAAAAGAAAATCCCCCAAAACCATAGATCCACCGCAAAAGAACTCTAAACATACCCGAGGTTCTTCAAAACCCACAATTTACGCTTTTCCACAACCATGACCACGGAAAACACAACAAAACCCAACGGAGACCCCAAAACACGTCAAAAACACCCCAAACAAGAACGGCATCACCCCCAAAACTGGAAGAAAATCCCCCAAAACCATGGATCCACCCCCAAACCACCCTAAACCTACCTGAAGTTCTCCAAATACCAAAGTCCACACCCAACCACCAGAAAACCCATTAGGAACTCAACGAAACGCAACGGAAACACCAAAACACCACAAAAAAACCCCAAAAGCGAACAGGATCAGAAGAAAAAACGTGATTTAACCCCAAAATAATCCTTAAACCTACCTGATGTTCTCCTAAATGTACAATCCATTCCCAACCACCAGAAAACCCGATGGAAATCCAACAAAACCCAACGGAAACCCCAAAACACGTTAAAACCACACCAAAATAACTGGATCAGAAGAAAAAAAAAACAAAACTATGAATTTCCTCCCAAAACCACCCTAAACTTACTTGATCTTCTTCAAAACCCACAATCCACTCCCATTTACCTTAACGACCAACGAGAACCCAACAAAATCCAACGGAGAAGCAAAAAATGTCAAAAACACCCCAAAAAAAGAACTGGTTCAACCCCAAAAAGAAAGAAAACCCCAAAAGACATAGTTCCACACCAAAAATTCCCCTAAACCTACCTGATGTTCTCCAAAATCCACAATTTACAATTTTCCACCATGATGACCAACGAGAAGCCAACTAAATCCCAACGGAGACCCCAAAAAACTTCAAAAACACCCCAAAAAAGAACGGGATCACACCCAAACCAGGAGGAAAATCCCCAAATACCATAGATCCACCCCAAAAACACCGTAAACCTACCTGAAGTTCTCCAAAACCCGCAATTTACAATTTTCCACCACCATGACCACAGAAAACCCAAAGAAACCCAACGGAGACCCCAAAACACGTCAAAATCACCCCAAACAAGAACGGCATCACCCCCAAAACTGGAAGAAAATCCCCCAAAACCATGGATCCACCCCCAAACCACTCTAAACCTACCTGATGTTCTCCAAAACCCACAATTTACAATTTTACACCATGATGACCAAAGAGAACGCAACAAAACACAACGGAGAACCCCAAACACCTCAAAAATTTCCCAAAAAACAACGGGACCACCCCAAGAAACAGAAGGAAACCCCCAAAAACATGACTCTGCCCCAAAAGTCCCCCTAAACCTACCTGATGTTCTCCAAAACCCACAACCTTCACTTTTCCACCATGATGACCAACAAGAACCCAAATAAAACCCAACGGAGACCCCAAAACACGTCAAAAACACCCCAAAAAAGAACTGCATCACACCAAAACTGGAAGAAAATCCCCCAAAACCACAGATCCACCCCAAAAAGACCCTAAAAGTACCCGATGTTCTCTAAAACTTAGAATTTACACTTTTCCACCATGATGACCACGGAAAACCCAACGAAACACAACAGAGACCACAAAACACGTCAAAAACAACCCAAACAAGAACGGAATCAACCCAAAAAACAGAAGAAAACCCCAAATACCATGAATCCACCCCAAAAGTCCCCCTAAACCTACCTGATGTTCTCCAAAACCCACAATTTATCCTTTTCCACCATGATGACCACGGAAAACCCAACAAAACCAAACTGAGACCCCAAAAGACGTCAAAAACAACCCAAAAAAGAACAGGATCACCCCCCCAAAAAAACAGAAGAAAACCCCAAATACCATGAATCCACCCCAAAAGTCCCCCTAAACCTACCTGAAGTTTATCAAAACCCGCAATTTACCTTTTTCCACCACCATGACCACAGAAAAACCAACGAAACCCAATGGAGACCCCAATACACGTCAAAACAACCCAAAAAAGAACAGGATCACCCCCTAAAAAAAAGAAAATCCCCCAAATACTATGAATCCACCCCAAAAGTCCCCCTAAACCTACCTCATGTTCTACAAAACCCACAATTTACACTTTTCCACCATAATGACAACGGAAAACCTAATGAAACCCAACGGAGACCCCAAAACATGTCAAAAACACCCCAAACAAGAACGTGATCACCCCCCAAAATGAAAGAAAACCCCAAAAAGCACGGATCCAATACAAAACCACCCTAAACATACCTGATGTTCTCCAAATCTTAAAGTCCACTCCCAACCACCATAAAAACCATTAGGAACTCCACGAAGCACAACGAAAACCACAAAACACGTTAAAAAATCACCCCAAAAGCGAACCGGATCAGAAGAAAAAACGTGATTTAACCCCCCAAAAAATCTTAAACCTACCTGATGTTCTCCAAAACCCACAATCCACTCCTATTTAACATAATGACCAACAAGAACCGAACAAAACCCAACGGAGACCCCAAAACACGTCAAGAACATCCCCCCCAAAAAAAGGGGACCGCCCCAAAACCAGAAGAAAACACTAAAAAAGAAGAAGAAATCCCCCAAAACCATAGATTCACCACCAAAAAAAAACGTTAAACTCACCTATGTTCTCCAAAATCCACAATTTACCACTTTCCAACATGATGACCAACAAGAACCCAACTAAAACCCAACGGAGACCCCAAAACACGTCAAAAACACCCCAAACAAGAACGGGATCACACCAAAAAACAGAAGAAAAGCCCAAATACCTTGAATCCACCCCAAAAGTCCCCCTAAACCTACATGAAGTTCTCCAAAACCCACAATCTACAATTTTCCACCAGGATGACAAAGGAAAACCAACGAAACCAAACGGTGACCCCAAACTATGTCAATAAAAAAACCAAAAAAGAACAGGAACACCTCCAGAAAACAGAAGAAATCCCCAAATACCATAGATCCAATCCAAACCCATCCTTAACCTACCCGATGTTCTCCAAAACCCACAATTTACACTTTTCCACCATGATGACCATGGAAAACCCAACAAAACCCATCGGACACCCCAAAAAAACGTGAAAAACACCACGAAAAAGAACAGGATCACACCCAAAACTAAAAGAAAATCCCCCAAAACCATAGATCCACCGCAAAAGAACTCTAAACATACCCGAGGTTCTTCAAAACCCACAATTTACGCTTTTCCACAACCATGACCACGGAAAACACAACAAAACCCAACGGAGACCCCAAAACACGTCAAAAACACCCCAAACAAGAACGGCATCACCCCCAAAACTGGAAGAAAATCCCCCAAAACCATGGATCCACCCCCAAACCACCCTAAACCTACCTGAAGTTCTCCAAATACCAAAGTCCACACCCAACCACCAGAAAACCCATTAGGAACTCAACGAAACGCAACGGAAACACCAAAACACCACAAAAAAACCCCAAAAGCGAACAGGATCAGAAGAAAAAACGTGATTTAACCCCAAAATAATCCTTAAACCTACCTGATGTTCTCCTAAATGTACAATCCATTCCCAACCACCAGAAAACCCGATGGAAATCCAACAAAACCCAACGGAAACCCCAAAACACGTTAAAACCACACCAAAATAACTGGATCAGAAGAAAAAAAAAAACAAAACTATGAATTTCCTCCCAAAACCACCCTAAACTTACTTGATCTTCTTCAAAACCCACAATCCACTCCCATTTACCTTAACGACCAACGAGAACCCAACAAAATCCAACGGAGAAGCAAAAAATGTCAAAAACACCCCAAAAAAAGAACTGGTTCAACCCCAAAAAGAAAGAAAACCCCAAAAGACATAGTTCCACACCAAAAATTCCCCTAAACCTACCTGATGTTCTCCAAAATCCACAATTTACAATTTTCCACCATGATGACCAACGAGAAGCCAACTAAATCCCAACGGAGACCCCAAAAAACTTCAAAAACACCCCAAAAAAGAACGGGATCACACCCAAACCAGGAGGAAAATCCCCAAATACCATAGATCCACCCCAAAAACACCGTAAACCTACCTGAAGTTCTCCAAAACCCGCAATTTACAATTTTCCACCACCATGACCACAGAAAACCCAAAGAAACCCAACGGAGACCCCAAAACACGTCAAAATCACCCCAAACAAGAACGGCATCACCCCCAAAACTGGAAGAAAATCCCCCAAAACCATGGATCCACCCCCAAACCACTCTAAACCTACCTGATGTTCTCCAAAACCCACAATTTACAATTTTACACCATGATGACCAAAGAGAACGCAACAAAACACAACGGAGAACCCCAAACACCTCAAAAATTTCCCAAAAAACAACGGGACCACCCCAAGAAACAGAAGGAAACCCCCAAAAACATGACTCTGCCCCAAAAGTCCCCCTAAACCTACCTGATGTTCTCCAAAACCCACAACCTTCACTTTTCCACCATGATGACCAACAAGAACCCAAATAAAACCCAACGGAGACCCCAAAACACGTCAAAAACACCCCAAAAAAGAACTGCATCACACCAAAACTGGAAGAAAATCCCCCAAAACCACAGATCCACCCCAAAAAGACCCTAAAAGTACCCGATGTTCTCTAAAACTTAGAATTTACACTTTTCCACCATGATGACCACGGAAAACCCAACGAAACACAACAGAGACCACAAAACACGTCAAAAACAACCCAAACAAGAACGGAATCAACCCAAAAAACAGAAGAAAACCCCAAATACCATGAATCCACCCCAAAAGTCCCCCTAAACCTACCTGATGTTCTCCAAAACCCACAATTTATCCTTTTCCACCATGATGACCACGGAAAACCCAACAAAACCAAACTGAGACCCCAAAAGACGTCAAAAACAACCCAAAAAAGAACAGGATCACCCCCCCAAAAAAACAGAAGAAAACCCCAAATACCATGAATCCACCCCAAAAGTCCCCCTAAACCTACCTGAAGTTTATCAAAACCCGCAATTTACCTTTTTCCACCACCATGACCACAGAAAAACCAACGAAACCCAATGGAGACCCCAATACACGTCAAAACAACCCAAAAAAGAACAGGATCACCCCCTAAAAAAAAGAAAATCCCCCAAATACTATGAATCCACCCCAAAAGTCCCCCTAAACCTACCTCATGTTCTACAAAACCCACAATTTACACTTTTCCACCATAATGACAACGGAAAACCTAATGAAACCCAACGGAGACCCCAAAACATGTCAAAAACACCCCAAACAAGAACATGATCACCCCCCAAAATGAAAGAAAACCCCAAAAAGCACGGATCCAATACAAAACCACCCTAAACATACCTGATGTTCTCCAAATCTTAAAGTCCACTCCCAACCACCATAAAAACCATTAGGAACTCCACGAAGCACAACGAAAACCACAAAACACGTTAAAAAATCACCCCAAAAGCGAACCGGATCAGAAGAAAAAACGTGATTTAACCCCCAAAAAAATCTTAAACCTACCTGATGTTCTCCAAAACCCACAATCCACTCCTATTTAACATAATGACCAACAAGAACCGAACAAAACCCAACGGAGACCCCAAAACACGTCAAGAACATCCCCCCCAAAAAAAGGGGACCGCCCCAAAACCAGAAGAAAACACTAAAAAAGAAGAAGAAATCCCCCAAAACCATAGATTCACCACCAAAAAAAAAAACGTTAAACTCACCTATGTTCTCCAAAATCCACAATTTACCACTTTCCAACATGATGACCAACAAGAACCCAACTAAAACCCAACGGAGACCCCAAAACACGTCAAAAACACCCCAAACAAGAACGGGATCACACCAAAAAACAGAAGAAAAGCCCAAATACCTTGAATCCACCCCAAAAGTCCCCCTAAACCTACATGAAGTTCTCCAAAACCCACAATCTACAATTTTCCACCAGGATGACAAAGGAAAACCAACGAAACCAAACGGTGACCCCAAACTATGTCAATAAAAAACCCAAAAAAGAACAGGAACACCTCCAGAAAACAGAAGAAATCCCCAAATACCATAGATCCAATCCAAACCCATCCTTAACCTACCCGATGTTCTCCAAAACCCACAATTTACACTTTTCCACCATGATGACCATGGAAAACCCAACAAAACCCATCGGACACCCCAAAAAAACGTGAAAAACACCACGAAAAAGAACAGGATCACACCCAAAACTAAAAGAAAATCCCCCAAAACCATAGATCCACCGCAAAAGAACTCTAAACATACCCGAGGTTCTTCAAAACCCACAATTTACGCTTTTCCACAACCATGACCACGGAAAACACAACAAAACCCAACGGAGACCCCAAAACACGTCAAAAACACCCCAAACAAGAACGGCATCACCCCCAAAACTGGAAGAAAATCCCCCAAAACCATGGATCCACCCCCAAACCACCCTAAACCTACCTGAAGTTCTCCAAATACCAAAGTCCACACCCAACCACCAGAAAACCCATTAGGAACTCAACGAAACGCAACGGAAACACCAAAACACCACAAAAAAACCCCAAAAGCGAACAGGATCAGAAGAAAAAACGTGATTTAACCCCAAAATAATCCTTAAACCTACCTGATGTTCTCCTAAATGTACAATCCATTCCCAACCACCAGAAAACCCGATGGAAATCCAACAAAACCCAACGGAAACCCCAAAACACGTTAAAACCACACCAAAATAACTGGATCAGAAGAAAAAAAAACCAAAACTATGAATTTCCTCCCAAAACCACCCTAAACTTACTTGATCTTCTTCAAAACCCACAATCCACTCCCATTTACCTTAACGACCAACGAGAACCCAACAAAATCCAACGGAGAAGCAAAAAATGTCAAAAACACCCCAAAAAAAGAACTGGTTCAACCCCAAAAAGAAAGAAAACCCCAAAAGACATAGTTCCACACCAAAAATTCCCCTAAACCTACCTGATGTTCTCCAAAATCCACAATTTACAATTTTCCACCATGATGACCAACGAGAAGCCAACTAAATCCCAACGGAGACCCCAAAAAACTTCAAAAACACCCCAAAAAAGAACGGGATCACACCCAAACCAGGAGGAAAATCCCCAAATACCATAGATCCACCCCAAAAACACCGTAAACCTACCTGAAGTTCTCCAAAACCTGCAATTTACAATTTTCCACCACCATGACCACAGAAAACCCAAAGAAACCCAACGGAGACCCCAAAACACGTCAAAATCACCCCAAACAAGAACGGCATCACCCCCAAAACTGGAAGAAAATCCCCCAAAACCATGGATCCACCCCCAAACCACTCTAAACCTACCTGATGTTCTCCAAAACCCACAATTTACAATTTTACACCATGATGACCAAAGAGAACGCAACAAAACACAACGGAGAATCCCAAACACCTCAAAAATTTCCCAAAAAACAACGGGACCACCCCAAGAAACAGAAGGAAACCCCCAAAAACATGACTCTGCCCCAAAAGTCCCCCTAAACCTACCTGATGTTCTCCAAAACCCACAACCTTCACTTTTCCACCATGATGACCAACAAGAACCCAAATAAAACCCAACGGAGACCCCAAAACACGTCAAAAACACCCCAAAAAAGAACTGCATCACACCAAAACTGGAAGAAAATCCCCCAAAACCACAGATCCACCCCAAAAAGACCCTAAAAGTACCCGATGTTCTCTAAAACTTAGAATTTACACTTTTCCACCATGATGACCACGGAAAACCCAACGAAACACAACAGAGACCACAAAACACGTCAAAAACAACCCAAACAAGAACGGAATCAACCCAAAAAACAGAAGAAAACCCCAAATACCATGAATCCACCCCAAAAGTCCCCCTAAACCTACCTGATGTTCTCCAAAACCCACAATTTATCCTTTTCCACCATGATGACCACGGAAAACCCAACAAAACCAAACTGAGACCCCAAAAGACGTCAAAAACAACCCAAAAAAGAACAGGATCACCCCCCCAAAAAAACAGAAGAAAACCCCAAATACCATGAATCCACCCCAAAAGTCCCCCTAAACCTACCTGAAGTTTATCAAAACCCGCAATTTACCTTTTTCCACCACCATGACCACAGAAAAACCAACGAAACCCAATGGAGACCCCAATACACGTCAAAACAACCCAAAAAAGAACAGGATCACCCCCTAAAAAAAAGAAAATCCCCCAAATACTATGAATCCACCCCAAAAGTCCCCCTAAACCTACCTCATGTTCTACAAAACCCACAATTTACACTTTTCCACCATAATGACAACGGAAAACCTAATGAAACCCAACGGAGACCCCAAAACATGTCAAAAACACCCCAAACAAGAACGTGATCACCCCCCAAAATGAAAGAAAACCCCAAAAAGCACGGATCCAATACAAAACCACCCTAAACATACCTGATGTTCTCCAAATCTTAAAGTCCACTCCCAACCACCATAAAAACCATTAGGAACTCCACGAAGCACAACGAAAACCACAAAACACGTTAAAAAATCACCCCAAAAGCGAACCGGATCAGAAGAAAAAACGTGATTTAACCCCCCAAAAAATCTTAAACCTACCTGATGTTCTCCAAAACCCACAATCCACTCCTATTTAACATAATGACCAACAAGAACCGAACAAAACCCAACGGAGACCCCAAAACACGTCAAGAACATCCCCCCCAAAAAAAGGGGACCGCCCCAAAACCAGAAGAAAACACTAAAAAAGAAGAAGAAATCCCCCAAAACCATAGATTCACCACCAAAAAAAAAAACGTTAAACTCACCTATGTTCTCCAAAATCCACAATTTACCACTTTCCAACATGATGACCAACAAGAACCCAACTAAAACCCAACGGAGACCCCAAAACACGTCAAAAACACCCCAAACAAGAACGGGATCACACCAAAAAACAGAAGAAAAGCCCAAATACCTTGAATCCACCCCAAAAGTCCCCCTAAACCTACATGAAGTTCTCCAAAACCCACAATCTACAATTTTCCACCAGGATGACAAAGGAAAACCAACGAAACCAAACGGTGACCCCAAACTATGTCAATAAAAAAACCAAAAAAGAACAGGAACACCTCCAGAAAACAGAAGAAATCCCCAAATACCATAGATCCAATCCAAACCCATCCTTAACCTACCCGATGTTCTCCAAAACCCACAATTTACACTTTTCCACCATGATGACCATGGAAAACCCAACAAAACCCATCGGACACCCCAAAAAAACGTGAAAAACACCACGAAAAAGAACAGGATCACACCCAAAACTAAAAGAAAATCCCCCAAAACCATAGATCCACCGCAAAAGAACTCTAAACATACCCGAGGTTCTTCAAAACCCACAATTTACGCTTTTCCACAACCATGACCACGGAAAACACAACAAAACCCAACGGAGACCCCAAAACACGTCAAAAACACCCCAAACAAGAACGGCATCACCCCCAAAACTGGAAGAAAATCCCCCAAAACCATGGATCCACCCCCAAACCACCCTAAACCTACCTGAAGTTCTCCAAATACCAAAGTCCACACCCAACCACCAGAAAACCCATTAGGAACTCAACGAAACGCAACGGAAACACCAAAACACCACAAAAAAACCCCAAAAGCGAACAGGATCAGAAGAAAAAACGTGATTTAACCCCAAAATAATCCTTAAACCTACCTGATGTTCTCCTAAATGTACAATCCATTCCCAACCACCAGAAAACCCGATGGAAATCCAACAAAACCCAACGGAAACCCCAAAACACGTTAAAACCACACCAAAATAACTGGATCAGAAGAAAAAAAAACCAAAACTATGAATTTCCTCCCAAAACCACCCTAAACTTACTTGATCTTCTTCAAAACCCACAATCCACTCCCATTTACCTTAACGACCAACGAGAACCCAACAAAATCCAACGGAGAAGCAAAAAATGTCAAAAACACCCCAAAAAAAGAACTGGTTCAACCCCAAAAAGAAAGAAAACCCCAAAAGACATAGTTCCACACCAAAAATTCCCCTAAACCTACCTGATGTTCTCCAAAATCCACAATTTACAATTTTCCACCATGATGACCAACGAGAAGCCAACTAAATCCCAACGGAGACCCCAAAAAACTTCAAAAACACCCCAAAAAAGAACGGGATCACACCCAAACCAGGAGGAAAATCCCCAAATACCATAGATCCACCCCAAAAACACCGTAAACCTACCTGAAGTTCTCCAAAACCTGCAATTTACAATTTTCCACCACCATGACCACAGAAAACCCAAAGAAACCCAACGGAGACCCCAAAACACGTCAAAATCACCCCAAACAAGAACGGCATCACCCCCAAAACTGGAAGAAAATCCCCCAAAACCATGGATCCACCCCCAAACCACTCTAAACCTACCTGATGTTCTCCAAAACCCACAATTTACAATTTTACACCATGATGACCAAAGAGAACGCAACAAAACACAACGGAGAATCCCAAACACCTCAAAAATTTCCCAAAAAACAACGGGACCACCCCAAGAAACAGAAGGAAACCCCCAAAAACATGACTCTGCCCCAAAAGTCCCCCTAAACCTACCTGATGTTCTCCAAAACCCACAACCTTCACTTTTCCACCATGATGACCAACAAGAACCCAAATAAAACCCAACGGAGACCCCAAAACACGTCAAAAACACCCCAAAAAAGAACTGCATCACACCAAAACTGGAAGAAAATCCCCCAAAACCACAGATCCACCCCAAAAAGACCCTAAAAGTACCCGATGTTCTCTAAAACTTAGAATTTACACTTTTCCACCATGATGACCACGGAAAACCCAACGAAACAAAACAGAGACCACAAAACACGTCAAAAACAACCCAAACAAGAACGGAATCAACCCAAAAAACAGAAGAAAACCCCAAATACCATGAATCCACCCCAAAAGTCCCCCTAAACCTACCTGAAGTTTATCAAAACCCGCAATTTACCTTTTTCCACCACCATGACCACAGAAAAACCAACGAAACCCAATGGAGACCCCAATACACGTCAAAACAACCCAAAAAAGAACAGGATCACCCCCTAAAAAAAAGAAAATCCCCCAAATACTATGAATCCACCCCAAAAGTCCCCTAAACCTACCTCATGTTCTACAAAACCCACAATTTACACTTTTCCACCATAATGACAACGGAAAACCTAATGAAACCCAACGGAGACCCCAAAACATGTCAAAAACACCCCAAACAAGAACGTGATCACCCCCCAAAATGAAAGAAAACCCCAAAAAGCACGGATCCAATACAAAACCACCCTAAACATACCTGATGTTCTCCAAATCTTAAAGTCCACTCCCAACCACCATAAAAACCATTAGGAACTCCACGAAGCACAACGAAAACCACAAAACACGTTAAAAAATCACCCCAAAAGCGAACCGGATCAGAAGAAAAAACGTGATTTAACCCCCCAAAAAATCTTAAACCTACCTGATGTTCTCCAAAACCCACAATCCACTCCTATTTAACATAATGACCAACAAGAACCGAACAAAACCCAACGGAGACCCCAAAACACGTCAAGAACATCCCCCCCAAAAAAAGGGGACCGCCCCAAAACCAGAAGAAAACACTAAAAAAGAAGAAGAAATCCCCCAAAACCATAGATTCACCACCAAAAAAAAACGTTAAACTCACCTATGTTCTCCAAAATCCACAATTTACCACTTTCCAACATGATGACCAACAAGAACCCAACTAAAACCCAACGGAGACCCCAAAACACGTCAAAAACACCCCAAACAAGAACGGGATCACACCAAAAAACAGAAGAAAAGCCCAAATACCTTGAATCCACCCCAAAAGTCCCCCTAAACCTACATGAAGTTCTCCAAAACCCACAATCTACAATTTTCCACCAGGATGACAAAGGAAAACCAACGAAACCAAACGGTGACCCCAAACTATGTCAATAAAAAAAAAACAAAAAAGAACAGGAACACCTCCAGAAAACAGAAGAAATCCCCAAATACCATAGATCCAATCCAAACCCATCCTTAACCCTACCCGATGTTCTCCAAAACCCACAATTTACACTTTTCCACCATGATGACCATGGAAAACCCAACAAAACCCATCGGACACCCCAAAAAAACGTGAAAAACACCACGAAAAAGAACAGGATCACACCCAAAACTAAAAGAAAATCCCCCAAAACCATAGATCCACCGCAAAAGAACTCTAAACATACCCGAGGTTCTTCAAAACCCACAATTTACGCTTTTCCACAACCATGACCACGGAAAACACAACAAAACCCAACGGAGACCCCAAAACACGTCAAAAACACCCCAAACAAGAACGGCATCACCCCCAAAACTGGAAGAAAATCCCCCAAAACCATGGATCCACCCCCAAACCACCCTAAACCTACCTGAAGTTCTCCAAATACCAAAGTCCACACCCAACCACCAGAAAACCCATTAGGAACTCAACCAAACGCAACGGAAACACCAAAACACCACAAAAAAAACCCCAAAAGCGAACAGGATCAGAAGAAAAAACGTGATTTAACCCCAAAATAATCCTTAAACCTACCTGATGTTCTCCTAAATGTACAATCCATTCCCAACCACCAGAAAACCCGATGGAAATCCAACAAAACCCAACGGAAACCCCAAAACACGTTAAAACCACACCAAAATAACTGGATCAGAAGAAAAAAAAAACAAAACTATGAATTTCCTCCCAAAACCACCCTAAACTTACTTGATCTTCTTCAAAACCCACAATCCACTCCCATTTACCTTAACGACCAACGAGAACCCAACAAAATCCAACGGAGAAGCAAAAAATGTCAAAAACACCCCAAAAAAAGAACTGGTTCAACCCCAAAAAGAAAGAAAACCCCAAAAGACATAGTTCCACACCAAAAATTCCCCTAAACCTACCTGATGTTCTCCAAAATCCACAATTTACAATTTTCCACCATGATGACCAACGAGAAGCCAACTAAATCCCAACGGAGACCCCAAAAAACTTCAAAAACACCCCAAAAAAGAACGGGATCACACCCAAACCAGGAGGAAAATCCCCAAATACCATAGATCCACCCCAAAAACACCGTAAACCTACCTGAAGTTCTCCAAAACCCGCAATTTACAATTTTCCACCACCATGACCACAGAAAACCCAAAGAAACCCAACGGAGACCCCAAAACACGTCAAAATCACCCCAAACAAGAACGGCATCACCCCCAAAACTGGAAGAAAATCCCCCAAAACCATGGATCCACCCCCAAACCACTCTAAACCCACCTGATGTTCTCCAAAACCCACAATTTACAATTTTACACCATGATGACCAAAGAGAACGCAACAAAACACAACGGAGAACCCCAAACACCTCAAAAATTTCCCAAAAAACAACGGGACCACCCCAAGAAACAGAAGGAAACCCCCAAAAACATGACTCTGCCCCAAAAGTCCCCCTAAACCTACCTGATGTTCTCCAAAACCCACAACCTTCACTTTTCCACCATGATGACCAACAAGAACCCAAATAAAACCCAACGGAGACCCCAAAACACGTCAAAAACACCCCAAAAAAGAACTGCATCACACCAAAACTGGAAGAAAATCCCCCAAAACCACAGATCCACCCCAAAAAGACCCTAAAAGTACCCGATGTTCTCTAAAACTTAGAATTTACACTTTTCCACCATGATGACCACGGAAAACCCAACGAAACACAACAGAGACCACAAAACACGTCAAAAACAACCCAAACAAGAACGGAATCAACCCAAAAAACAGAAGAAAACCCCAAATACCATGAATCCACCCCAAAAGTCCCCCTAAACCTACCTGATGTTCTCCAAAACCCACAATTTATCCTTTTCCACCATGATGACCACGGAAAACCCAACAAAACCAAACTGAGACCCCAAAAGACGTCAAAAACAACCCAAAAAAGAACAGGATCACCCCCCCAAAAAAACAGAAGAAAACCCCAAATACCATGAATCCACCCCAAAAGTCCCCCTAAACCTACCTGAAGTTTATCAAAACCCGCAATTTACCTTTTTCCACCACCATGACCACAGAAAAACCAACGAAACCCAATGGAGACCCCAATACACGTCAAAACAACCCAAAAAAGAACAGGATCACCCCCTAAAAAAAAGAAAATCCCCCAAATACTATGAATCCACCCCAAAAGTCCCCCTAAACCTACCTCATGTTCTACAAAACCCACAATTTACACTTTTCCACCATAATGACAACGGAAAACCTAATGAAACCCAACGGAGACCCCAAAACATGTCAAAAACACCCCAAACAAGAACGTGATCACCCCCCAAAATGAAAGAAAACCCCAAAAAGCACGGATCCAATACAAAACCACCCTAAACATACCTGATGTTCTCCAAATCTTAAAGTCCACTCCCAACCACCATAAAAACCATTAGGAACTCCACGAAGCACAACGAAAACCACAAAACACGTTAAAAAATCACCCCAAAAGCGAACCGGATCAGAAGAAAAAACGTGATTTAACCCCCAAAAAAATCTTAAACCTACCTGATGTTCTCCAAAACCCACAATCCACTCCTATTTAACATAATGACCAACAAGAACCGAACAAAACCCAACGGAGACCCCAAAACACGTCAAGAACATCCCCCCAAAAAAAAAGGGGACCGCCCCAAAACCAGAAGAAAACACTAAAAAAGAAGAAGAAATCCCCCAAAACCATAGATTCACCACCAAAAAAAAACGTTAAACTCACCTATGTTCTCCAAAATCCACAATTTACCACTTTCCAACATGATGACCAACAAGAACCCAACTAAAACCCAACGGAGACCCCAAAACACGTCAAAAACACCCCAAACAAGAACGGGATCACACCAAAAAACAGAAGAAAAGCCCAAATACCTTGAATCCACCCCAAAAGTCCCCCTAAACCTACATGAAGTTCTCCAAAACCCACAATCTACAATTTTCCACCAGGATGACAAAGGAAAACCAACGAAACCAAACGGTGACCCCAAACTATGTCAATAAAAAAACCAAAAAAGAACAGGAACACCTCCAGAAAACAGAAGAAATCCCCAAATACCATAGATCCAATCCAAACCCATCCTTAACCTACCCGATGTTCTCCAAAACCCACAATTTACACTTTTCCACCATGATGACCATGGAAAACCCAACAAAACCCATCGGACACCCCAAAAAAACGTGAAAAACACCACGAAAAAGAACAGGATCACACCCAAAACTAAAAGAAAATCCCCCAAAACCATAGATCCACCGCAAAAGAACTCTAAACATACCCGAGGTTCTTCAAAACCCACAATTTACGCTTTTCCACAACCATGACCACGGAAAACACAACAAAACCCAACGGAGACCCCAAAACACGTCAAAAACACCCCAAACAAGAACGGCATCACCCCCAAAACTGGAAGAAAATCCCCCAAAACCATGGATCCACCCCCAAACCACCCTAAACCTACCTGAAGTTCTCCAAATACCAAAGTCCACACCCAACCACCAGAAAACCCATTAGGAACTCAACGAAACGCAACGGAAACACCAAAACACCACAAAAAAACCCCAAAAGCGAACAGGATCAGAAGAAAAAACGTGATTTAACCCCAAAATAATCCTTAAACCTACCTGATGTTCTCCTAAATGTACAATCCATTCCCAACCACCAGAAAACCCGATGGAAATCCAACAAAACCCAACGGAAACCCCAAAACACGTTAAAACCACACCAAAATAACTGGATCAGAAGAAAAAAAAAACAAAACTATGAATTTCCTCCCAAAACCACCCTAAACTTACTTGATCTTCTTCAAAACCCACAATCCACTCCCATTTACCTTAACGACCAACGAGAACCCAACAAAATCCAACGGAGAAGCAAAAAATGTCAAAAACACCCCAAAAAAAGAACTGGTTCAACCCCAAAAAGAAAGAAAACCCCAAAAGACATAGTTCCACACCAAAAATTCCCCTAAACCTACCTGATGTTCTCCAAAATCCACAATTTACAATTTTCCACCATGATGACCAACGAGAAGCCAACTAAATCCCAACGGAGACCCCAAAAAACTTCAAAAACACCCCAAAAAAGAACGGGATCACACCCAAACCAGGAGGAAAATCCCCAAATACCATAGATCCACCCCAAAAACACCGTAAACCTACCTGAAGTTCTCCAAAACCCGCAATTTACAATTTTCCACCACCATGACCACAGAAAACCCAAAGAAACCCAACGGAGACCCCAAAACACGTCAAAATCACCCCAAACAAGAACGGCATCACCCCCAAAACTGGAAGAAAATCCCCCAAAACCATGGATCCACCCCCAAACCACTCTAAACCTACCTGATGTTCTCCAAAACCCACAATTTACAATTTTACACCATGATGACCAAAGAGAACGCAACAAAACACAACGGAGAACCCCAAACACCTCAAAAATTTCCCAAAAAACAACGGGACCACCCCAAGAAACAGAAGGAAACCCCCAAAAACATGACTCTGCCCCAAAAGTCCCCCTAAACCTACCTGATGTTCTCCAAAACCCACAACCTTCACTTTTCCACCATGATGACCAACAAGAACCCAAATAAAACCCAACGGAGACCCCAAAACACGTCAAAAACACCCCAAAAAAGAACTGCATCACACCAAAACTGGAAGAAAATCCCCCAAAACCACAGATCCACCCCAAAAAGACCCTAAAAGTACCCGATGTTCTCTAAAACTTAGAATTTACACTTTTCCACCATGATGACCACGGAAAACCCAACGAAACACAACAGAGACCACAAAACACGTCAAAAACAACCCAAACAAGAACGGAATCAACCCAAAAAACAGAAGAAAACCCCAAATACCATGAATCCACCCCAAAAGTCCCCCTAAACCTACCTGATGTTCTCCAAAACCCACAATTTATCCTTTTCCACCATGATGACCACGGAAAACCCAACAAAACCAAACTGAGACCCCAAAAGACGTCAAAAACAACCCAAAAAAGAACAGGATCACCCCCCCAAAAAAACAGAAGAAAACCCCAAATACCATGAATCCACCCCAAAAGTCCCCCTAAACCTACCTGAAGTTTATCAAAACCCGCAATTTACCTTTTTCCACCACCATGACCACAGAAAAACCAACGAAACCCAATGGAGACCCCAATACACGTCAAAACAACCCAAAAAAGAACAGGATCACACCCTAAAAAAAAGAAAATCCCCCAAATACTATGAATCCACCCCAAAAGTCCCCCTAAACCTACCTCATGTTCTACGAAACTCACAATTTACACTTTTCCACCATAATGACAACGGAAAACCTAATGAAACCCAACGGAGACCCCAAAACATGTCAAAAACACCCCAAACAAGAACGTGATCACCCCCCAAAATGAAAGAAAACCCCAAAAAGCACGGATCCAATACAAAACCACCCTAAACATACCTGATGTTCTCCAAATCTTAAAGTCCACTCCCAACCACCATAAAAACCATTAGGAACTCCACGAAGCACAACGAAAACCACAAAACACGTTAAAAAATCACCCCAAAAGCGAACCGGATCAGAAGAAAAAACGTGATTTAACCCCCAAAAAAATCTTAAACCTACCTGATGTTCTCCAAAACCCACAATCCACTCCTATTTAACATAATGACCAACAAGAACCGAACAAAACCCAACGGAGACCCCAAAACACGTCAAGAACATCCCCCCCAAAAAAAGGGGACCGCCCCAAAACCAGAAGAAAACACTAAAAAAGAAGAAGAAATCCCCCAAAACCATAGATTCACCACCAAAAAAAAAACGTTAAACTCACCTATGTTCTCCAAAATCCACAATTTACCACTTTCCAACATGATGACCAACAAGAACCCAACTAAAACCCAACGGAGACCCCAAAACACGTCAAAAACACCCCAAACAAGAACGGGATCACACCAAAAAACAGAAGAAAAGCCCAAATACCTTGAATCCACCCCAAAAGTCCCCCTAAACCTACATGAAGTTCTCCAAAACCCACAATCTACAATTTTCCACCAGGATGACAAAGGAAAACCAACGAAACCAAACGGTGACCCCAAACTATGTCAATAAAAAAACCAAAAAAGAACAGGAACACCTCCAGAAAACAGAAGAAATCCCCAAATACCATAGATCCAATCCAAACCCATCCTTAACCTACCCGATGTTCTCCAAAACCCACAATTTACACTTTTCCACCATGATGACCATGGAAAACCCAACAAAACCCATCGGACACCCCAAAAAAACGTGAAAAACACCACGAAAAAGAACAGGATCACACCCAAAACTAAAAGAAAATCCCCCAAAACCATAGATCCACCGCAAAAGAACTCTAAACATACCCGAGGTTCTTCAAAACCCACAATTTACGCTTTTCCACAACCATGACCACGGAAAACACAACAAAACCCAACGGAGACCCCAAAACACGTCAAAAACACCCCAAACAAGAACGGCATCACCCCCAAAACTGGAAGAAAATCCCCCAAAACCATGGATCCACCCCCAAACCACCCTAAACCTACCTGAAGTTCTCCAAATACCAAAGTCCACACCCAACCACCAGAAAACCCATTAGGAACTCAACGAAACGCAACGGAAACACCAAAACACCACAAAAAAACCCCAAAAGCGAACAGGATCAGAAGAAAAAACGTGATTTAACCCCAAAATAATCCTTAAACCTACCTGATGTTCTCCTAAATGTACAATCCATTCCCAACCACCAGAAAACCCGATGGAAATCCAACAAAACCCAACGGAAACCCCAAAACACGTTAAAACCACACCAAAATAACTGGATCAGAAGAAAAAAAAAACAAAACTATGAATTTCCTCCCAAAACCACCCTAAACTTACTTGATCTTCTTCAAAACCCACAATCCACTCCCATTTACCTTAACGACCAACGAGAACCCAACAAAATCCAACGGAGAAGCAAAAAATGTCAAAAACACCCCAAAAAAAGAACTGGTTCAACCCCAAAAAGAAAGAAAACCCCAAAAGACATAGTTCCACACCAAAAATTCCCCTAAACCTACCTGATGTTCTCCAAAATCCACAATTTACAATTTTCCACCATGATGACCAACGAGAAGCCAACTAAATCCCAACGGAGACCCCAAAAAACTTCAAAAACACCCCAAAAAAGAACGGGATCACACCCAAACCAGGAGGAAAATCCCCAAATACCATAGATCCACCCCAAAAACACCGTAAACCTACCTGAAGTTCTCCAAAACCCGCAATTTACAATTTTCCACCACCATGACCACAGAAAACCCAAAGAAACCCAACGGAGACCCCAAAACACGTCAAAATCACCCCAAACAAGAACGGCATCACCCCCAAAACTGGAAGAAAATCCCCCAAAACCATGGATCCACCCCCAAACCACTCTAAACCTACCTGATGTTCTCCAAAACCCACAATTTACAATTTTACACCATGATGACCAAAGAGAACGCAACAAAACACAACGGAGAACCCCAAACACCTCAAAAATTTCCCAAAAAACAACGGGACCACCCCAAGAAACAGAAGGAAACCCCCAAAAACATGACTCTGCCCCAAAAGTCCCCCTAAACCTACCTGATGTTCTCCAAAACCCACAACCTTCACTTTTCCACCATGATGACCAACAAGAACCCAAATAAAACCCAACGGAGACCCCAAAACACGTCAAAAACACCCCAAAAAAGAACTGCATCACACCAAAACTGGAAGAAAATCCCCCAAAACCACAGATCCACCCCAAAAAGACCCTAAAAGTACCCGATGTTCTCTAAAACTTAGAATTTACACTTTTCCACCATGATGACCACGGAAAACCCAACGAAACACAACAGAGACCACAAAACACGTCAAAAACAACCCAAACAAGAACGGAATCAACCCAAAAAACAGAAGAAAACCCCAAATACCATGAATCCACCCCAAAAGTCCCCCTAAACCTACCTGATGTTCTCCAAAACCCACAATTTATCCTTTTCCACCATGATGACCACGGAAAACCCAACAAAACCAAACTGAGACCCCAAAAGACGTCAAAAACAACCCAAAAAAGAACAGGATCACCCCCCCAAAAAAACAGAAGAAAACCCCAAATACCATGAATCCACCCCAAAAGTCCCCCTAAACCTACCTGAAGTTTATCAAAACCCGCAATTTACCTTTTTCCACCACCATGACCACAGAAAAACCAACGAAACCCAATGGAGACCCCAATACACGTCAAAACAACCCAAAAAAGAACAGGATCACCCCCTAAAAAAAAGAAAATCCCCCAAATACTATGAATCCACCCCAAAAGTCCCCCTAAACCTACCTCATGTTCTACAAAACCCACAATTTACACTTTTCCACCATAATGACAACGGAAAACCTAATGAAACCCAACGGAGACCCCAAAACATGTCAAAAACACCCCAAACAAGAACGTGATCACCCCCCAAAATGAAAGAAAACCCCAAAAAGCACGGATCCAATACAAAACCACCCTAAACATACCTGATGTTCTCCAAATCTTAAAGTCCACTCCCAACCACCATAAAAACCATTAGGAACTCCACGAAGCACAACGAAAACCACAAAACACGTTAAAAAATCACCCCAAAAGCGAACCGGATCAGAAGAAAAAACGTGATTTAACCCCCAAAAAAATCTTAAACCTACCTGATGTTCTCCAAAACCCACAATCCACTCCTATTTAACATAATGACCAACAAGAACCGAACAAAACCCAACGGAGACCCCAAAACACGTCAAGAACATCCCCCCCAAAAAAAGGGGACCGCCCCAAAACCAGAAGAAAACACTAAAAAAGAAGAAGAAATCCCCCAAAACCATAGATTCACCACCAAAAAAAAAAACGTTAAACTCACCTATGTTCTCCAAAATCCACAATTTACCACTTTCCAACATGATGACCAACAAGAACCCAACTAAAACCCAACGGAGACCCCAAAACACGTCAAAAACACCCCAAACAAGAACGGGATCACACCAAAAAACAGAAGAAAAGCCCAAATACCTTGAATCCACCCCAAAAGTCCCCCTAAACCTACATGAAGTTCTCCAAAACCCACAATCTACAATTTTCCACCAGGATGACAAAGGAAAACCAACGAAACCAAACGGTGACCCCAAACTATGTCAATAAAAAAAACAAAAAAGAACAGGAACACCTCCAGAAAACAGAAGAAATCCCCAAATACCATAGATCCAATCCAAACCCATCCTTAACCTACCCGATGTTCTCCAAAACCCACAATTTACACTTTTCCACCATGATGACCATGGAAAACCCAACAAAACCCATCGGACACCCCAAAAAAACGTGAAAAACACCACGAAAAAGAACAGGATCACACCCAAAACTAAAAGAAAATCCCCCAAAACCATAGATCCACCGCAAAAGAACTCTAAACATACCCGAGGTTCTTCAAAACCCACAATTTACGCTTTTCCACAACCATGACCACGGAAAACACAACAAAACCCAACGGAGACCCCAAAACACGTCAAAAACACCCCAAACAAGAACGGCATCACCCCCAAAACTGGAAGAAAATCCCCCAAAACCATGGATCCACCCCCAAACCACCCTAAACCTACCTGAAGTTCTCCAAATACCAAAGTCCACACCCAACCACCAGAAAACCCATTAGGAACTCAACGAAACGCAACGGAAACACCAAAACACCACAAAAAAACCCCAAAAGCGAACAGGATCAGAAGAAAAAACGTGATTTAACCCCCAAATAATCCTTAAACCTACCTGATGTTCTCCTAAATGTACAATCCATTCCCAACCACCAGAAAACCCGATGGAAATCCAACAAAACCCAACGGAAACCCCAAAACACGTTAAAACCACACCAAAATAACTGGATCAGAAGAAAAAAAAACCAAAACTATGAATTTCCTCCCAAAACCACCCTAAACTTACTTGATCTTCTTCAAAACCCACAATCCACTCCCATTTACCTTAACGACCAACGAGAACCCAACAAAATCCAACGGAGAAGCAAAAAATGTCAAAAACACCCCAAAAAAAGAACTGGTTCAACCCCAAAAAGAAAGAAAACCCCAAAAGACATAGTTCCACACCAAAAATTCCCCTAAACCTACCTGATGTTCTCCAAAATCCACAATTTACAATTTTCCACCATGATGACCAACGAGAAGCCAACTAAATCCCAACGGAGACCCCAAAAAACTTCAAAAACACCCCAAAAAAGAACGGGATCACACCCAAACCAGGAGGAAAATCCCCAAATACCATAGATCCACCCCAAAAACACCGTAAACCTACCTGAAGTTCTCCAAAACCCGCAATTTACAATTTTCCACCACCATGACCACAGAAAACCCAAAGAAACCCAACGGAGACCCCAAAACACGTCAAAATCACCCCAAACAAGAACGGCATCACCCCCAAAACTGGAAGAAAATCCCCCAAAACCATGGATCCACCCCCAAACCACTCTAAACCTACCTGATGTTCTCCAAAACCCACAATTTACAATTTTACACCATGATGACCAAAGAGAACGCAACAAAACACAACGGAGAACCCCAAACACCTCAAAAATTTCCCAAAAAACAACGGGACCACCCCAAGAAACAGAAGGAAACCCCCAAAAACATGACTCTGCCCCAAAAGTCCCCCTAAACCTACCTGATGTTCTCCAAAACCCACAACCTTCACTTTTCCACCATGATGACCAACAAGAACCCAAATAAAACCCAACGGAGACCCCAAAACACGTCAAAAACACCCCAAAAAAGAACTGCATCACACCAAAACTGGAAGAAAATCCCCCAAAACCACAGATCCACCCCAAAAAGACCCTAAAAGTACCCGATGTTCTCTAAAACTTAGAATTTACACTTTTCCACCATGATGACCACGGAAAACCCAACGAAACACAACAGAGACCACAAAACACGTCAAAAACAACCCAAACAAGAACGGAATCAACCCAAAAAACAGAAGAAAACCCCAAATACCATGAATCCACCCCAAAAGTCCCCCTAAACCTACCTGATGTTCTCCAAAACCCACAATTTATCCTTTTCCACCATGATGACCACGGAAAACCCAACAAAACCAAACTGAGACCCCAAAAGACGTCAAAAACAACCCAAAAAAGAACAGGATCACCCCCCCAAAAAAACAGAAGAAAACCCCAAATACCATGAATCCACCCCAAAAGTCCCCCTAAACCTACCTGAAGTTTATCAAAACCCGCAATTTACCTTTTTCCACCACCATGACCACAGAAAAACCAACGAAACCCAATGGAGACCCCAATACACGTCAAAACAACCCAAAAAAGAACAGGATCACCCCCTAAAAAAAAGAAAATCCCCCAAATACTATGAATCCACCCCAAAAGTCCCCCTAAACCTACCTCATGTTCTACAAAACCCACAATTTACACTTTTCCACCATAATGACAACGGAAAACCTAATGAAACCCAACGGAGACCCCAAAACATGTCAAAAACACCCCAAACAAGAACGTGATCACCCCCCAAAATGAAAGAAAACCCCAAAAAGCACGGATCCAATACAAAACCACCCTAAACATACCTGATGTTCTCCAAATCTTAAAGTCCACTCCCAACCACCATAAAAACCATTAGGAACTCCACGAAGCACAACGAAAACCACAAAACACGTTAAAAAATCACCCCAAAAGCGAACCGGATCAGAAGAAAAAACGTGATTTAACCCCCCAAAAAATCTTAAACCTACCTGATGTTCTCCAAAACCCACAATCCACTCCTATTTAACATAATGACCAACAAGAACCGAACAAAACCCAACGGAGACCCCAAAACACGTCAAGAACATCCCCCCCAAAAAAAGGGGACCGCCCCAAAACCAGAAGAAAACACTAAAAAAGAAGAAGAAATCCCCCAAAACCATAGATTCACCACCAAAAAAAAACGTTAAACTCACCTATGTTCTCCAAAATCCACAATTTACCACTTTCCAACATGATGACCAACAAGAACCCAACTAAAACCCAACGGAGACCCCAAAACACGTCAAAAACACCCCAAACAAGAACGGGATCACACCAAAAAACAGAAGAAAAGCCCAAATACCTTGAATCCACCCCAAAAGTCCCCCTAAACCTACATGAAGTTCTCCAAAACCCACAATCTACAATTTTCCACCAGGATGACAAAGGAAAACCAACGAAACCAAACGGTGACCCCAAACTATGTCAATAAAAAAAACAAAAAAGAACAGGAACACCTCCAGAAAACAGAAGAAATCCCCAAATACCATAGATCCAATCCAAACCCATCCTTAACCTACCCGATGTTCTCCAAAACCCACAATTTACACTTTTCCACCATGATGACCATGGAAAACCCAACAAAACCCATCGGACACCCCAAAAAAACGTGAAAAACACCACGAAAAAGAACAGGATCACACCCAAAACTAAAAGAAAATCCCCCAAAACCATAGATCCACCGCAAAAGAACTCTAAACATACCCGAGGTTCTTCAAAACCCACAATTTACGCTTTTCCACAACCATGACCACGGAAAACACAACAAAACCCAACGGAGACCCCAAAACACGTCAAAAACACCCCAAACAAGAACGGCATCACCCCCAAAACTGGAAGAAAATCCCCCAAAACCATGGATCCACCCCCAAACCACCCTAAACCTACCTGAAGTTCTCCAAATACCAAAGTCCACACCCAACCACCAGAAAACCCATTAGGAACTCAACGAAACGCAACGGAAACACCAAAACACCACAAAAAAACCCCAAAAGCGAACAGGATCAGAAGAAAAAACGTGATTTAACCCCCAAATAATCCTTAAACCTACCTGATGTTCTCCTAAATGTACAATCCATTCCCAACCACCAGAAAACCCGATGGAAATCCAACAAAACCCAACGGAAACCCCAAAACACGTTAAAACCACACCAAAATAACTGGATCAGAAGAAAAAAAAAACAAAACTATGAATTTCCTCCCAAAACCACCCTAAACTTACTTGATCTTCTTCAAAACCCACAATCCACTCCCATTTACCTTAACGACCAACGAGAACCCAACAAAATCCAACGGAGAAGCAAAAAATGTCAAAAACACCCCAAAAAAAGAACTGGTTCAACCCCAAAAAGAAAGAAAACCCCAAAAGACATAGTTCCACACCAAAAATTCCCCTAAACCTACCTGATGTTCTCCAAAATCCACAATTTACAATTTTCCACCATGATGACCAACGAGAAGCCAACTAAATCCCAACGGAGACCCCAAAAAACTTCAAAAACACCCCAAAAAAGAACGGGATCACACCCAAACCAGGAGGAAAATCCCCAAATACCATAGATCCACCCCAAAAACACCGTAAACCTACCTGAAGTTCTCCAAAACCCGCAATTTACAATTTTCCACCACCATGACCACAGAAAACCCAAAGAAACCCAACGGAGACCCCAAAACACGTCAAAATCACCCCAAACAAGAACGGCATCACCCCCAAAACTGGAAGAAAATCCCCCAAAACCATGGATCCACCCCCAAACCACTCTAAACCTACCTGATGTTCTCCAAAACCCACAATTTACAATTTTACACCATGATGACCAAAGAGAACGCAACAAAACACAACGGAGAACCCCAAACACCTCAAAAATTTCCCAAAAAACAACGGGACCACCCCAAGAAACAGAAGGAAACCCCCAAAAACATGACTCTGCCCCAAAAGTCCCCCTAAACCTACCTGATGTTCTCCAAAACCCACAACCTTCACTTTTCCACCATGATGACCAACAAGAACCCAAATAAAACCCAACGGAGACCCCAAAACACGTCAAAAACACCCCAAAAAAGAACTGCATCACACCAAAACTGGAAGAAAATCCCCCAAAACCACAGATCCACCCCAAAAAGACCCTAAAAGTACCCGATGTTCTCTAAAACTTAGAATTTACACTTTTCCACCATGATGACCACGGAAAACCCAACGAAACACAACAGAGACCACAAAACACGTCAAAAACAACCCAAACAAGAACGGAATCAACCCAAAAAACAGAAGAAAACCCCAAATACCATGAATCCACCCCAAAAGTCCCCCTAAACCTACCTGATGTTCTCCAAAACCCACAATTTATCCTTTTCCACCATGATGACCACGGAAAACCCAACAAAACCAAACTGAGACCCCAAAAGACGTCAAAAACAACCCAAACAAGAACATGATCACCCCCCCAAAAAAACAGAAGAAAACCCCAAATACCATGAATCCACCCCAAAAGTCCCCCTAAACCTACCTGAAGTTTATCAAAACCCGCAATTTACCTTTTTCCACCACCATGACCACAGAAAAACCAACGAAACCCAATGGAGACCCCAATACACGTCAAAACAACCCAAAAAAGAACAGGATCACCCCCTAAAAAAAAGAAAATCCCCCAAATACTATGAATCCACCCCAAAAGTCCCCCTAAACCTACCTCATGTTCTACAAAACCCACAATTTACACTTTTCCACCATAATGACAACGGAAAACCTAATGAAACCCAACGGAGACCCCAAAACATGTCAAAAACACCCCAAACAAGAACGTGATCACCCCCCAAAATGAAAGAAAACCCCAAAAAGCACGGATCCAATACAAAACCACCCTAAACATACCTGATGTTCTCCAAATCTTAAAGTCCACTCCCAACCACCATAAAAACCATTAGGAACTCCACGAAGCACAACGAAAACCACAAAACACGTTAAAAAATCACCCCAAAAGCGAACCGGATCAGAAGAAAAAACGTGATTTAACCCCCAAAAAAATCTTAAACCTACCTGATGTTCTCCAAAACCCACAATCCACTCCTATTTAACATAATGACCAACAAGAACCGAACAAAACCCAACGGAGACCCCAAAACACGTCAAGAACATCCCCCCCAAAAAAAGGGGACCGCCCCAAAACCAGAAGAAAACACTAAAAAAGAAGAAGAAATCCCCCAAAACCATAGATTCACCACCAAAAAAAAACGTTAAACTCACCTATGTTCTCCAAAATCCACAATTTACCACTTTCCAACATGATGACCAACAAGAACCCAACTAAAACCCAACGGAGACCCCAAAACACGTCAAAAACACCCCAAACAAGAACGGGATCACACCAAAAAACAGAAGAAAAGCCCAAATACCTTGAATCCACCCCAAAAGTCCCCCTAAACCTACATGAAGTTCTCCAAAACCCACAATCTACAATTTTCCACCAGGATGACAAAGGAAAACCAACGAAACCAAACGGTGACCCCAAACTATGTCAATAAAAAAAACAAAAAAGAACAGGAACACCTCCAGAAAACAGAAGAAATCCCCAAATACCATAGATCCAATCCAAACCCATCCTTAACCTACCCGATGTTCTCCAAAACCCACAATTTACACTTTTCCACCATGATGACCATGGAAAACCCAACAAAACCCATCGGACACCCCAAAAAAACGTGAAAAACACCACGAAAAAGAACAGGATCACACCCAAAACTAAAAGAAAATCCCCCAAAACCATAGATCCACCGCAAAAGAACTCTAAACATACCCGAGGTTCTTCAAAACCCACAATTTACGCTTTTCCACAACCATGACCACGGAAAACACAACAAAACCCAACGGAGACCCCAAAACACGTCAAAAACACCCCAAACAAGAACGGCATCACCCCCAAAACTGGAAGAAAATCCCCCAAAACCATGGATCCACCCCCAAACCACCCTAAACCTACCTGAAGTTCTCCAAATACCAAAGTCCACACCCAACCACCAGAAAAGCCATTAGGAACTCAACGAAACGCAACGGAAACACCAAAACACCACAAAAAAAACCCCAAAAGCGAACAGGATCAGAAGAAAAAACGTGATTTAACCCCCAAATAATCCTTAAACCTACCTGATGTTCTCCTAAATGTACAATCCATTCCCAACCACCAGAAAACCCGATGGAAATCCAACAAAACCCAACGGAAACCCCAAAACACGTTAAAACCACACCAAAATAACTGGATCAGAAGAAAAAAAAAACAAAACTATGAATTTCCTCCCAAAACCACCCTAAACTTACTTGATCTTCTTCAAAACCCACAATCCACTCCCATTTACCTTAACGACCAACGAGAACCCAACAAAATCCAACGGAGAAGCAAAAAATGTCAAAAACACCCCAAAAAAAGAACTGGTTCAACCCCAAAAAGAAAGAAAACCCCAAAAGACATAGTTCCACACCAAAAATTCCCCTAAACCTACCTGATGTTCTCCAAAATCCACAATTTACAATTTTCCACCATGATGACCAACGAGAAGCCAACTAAATCCCAACGGAGACCCCAAAAAACTTCAAAAACACCCCAAAAAAGAACGGGATCACACCCAAACCAGGAGGAAAATCCCCAAATACCATAGATCCACCCCAAAAACACCGTAAACCTACCTGAAGTTCTCCAAAACCCGCAATTTACAATTTTCCACCACCATGACCACAGAAAACCCAAAGAAACCCAACGGAGACCCCAAAACACGTCAAAATCACCCCAAACAAGAACGGCATCACCCCCAAAACTGGAAGAAAATCCCCCAAAACCATGGTTCCACCCCCAAACCACTCTAAACCTACCTGATGTTCTCCAAAACCCACAATTTACAATTTTACACCATGATGACCAAAGAGAACGCAACAAAACACAACGGAGAACCCCAAACACCTCAAAAATTTCCCAAAAAACAACGGGACCACCCCAAGAAACAGAAGGAAACCCCCAAAAACATGACTCTGCCCCAAAAGTCCCCCTAAACCTACCTGATGTTCTCCAAAACCCACAACCTTCACTTTTCCACCATGATGACCAACAAGAACCCAAATAAAACCCAACGGAGACCCCAAAACACGTCAAAAACACCCCAAAAAAGAACTGCATCACACCAAAACTGGAAGAAAATCCCCCAAAACCACAGATCCACCCCAAAAAGACCCTAAAAGTACCCAATGTTCTCTAAAACTTAGAATTTACACTTTTCCACCATGATGACCACGGAAAACCCAACGAAACACAACAGAGACCACAAAACACGTCAAAAACAACCCAAACAAGAACGGAATCAACCCAAAAAACAGAAGAAAACCCCAAATACCATGAATCCACCCCAAAAGTCCCCCTAAACCTACCTGATGTTCTCCAAAACCCACAATTTATCCTTTTCCACCATGATGACCACGGAAAACCCAACAAAACCAAACTGAGACCCCAAAAGACGTCAAAAACAACCCAAACAAGAACATGATCACCCCCCCAAAAAAACAGAAGAAAACCCCAAATACCATGAATCCACCCCAAAAGTCCCCCTAAACCTACCTGAAGTTTATCAAAACCCGCAATTTACCTTTTTCCACCACCATGACCACAGAAAAACCAACGAAACCCAATGGAGACCCCAATACACGTCAAAACAACCCAAAAAAGAACAGGATCACCCCCTAAAAAAAAGAAAATCCCCCAAATACTATGAATCCACCCCAAAAGTCCCCCTAAACCTACCTCATGTTCTACAAAACCCACAATTTACACTTTTCCACCATAATGACAACGGAAAACCTAATGAAACCCAACGGAGACCCCAAAACATGTCAAAAACACCCCAAACAAGAACGTGATCACCCCCCAAAATGAAAGAAAACCCCAAAAAGCACGGATCCAATACAAAACCACCCTAAACATACCTGATGTTCTCCAAATCTTAAAGTCCACTCCCAACCACCATAAAAACCATTAGGAACTCCACGAAGCACAACGAAAACCACAAAACACGTTAAAAAATCACCCCAAAAGCGAACCGGATCAGAAGAAAAAACGTGATTTAACCCCCAAAAAAATCTTAAACCTACCTGATGTTCTCCAAAACCCACAATCCACTCCTATTTAACATAATGACCAACAAGAACCGAACAAAACCCAACGGAGACCCCAAAACACGTCAAGAACATCCCCCCCAAAAAAAGGGGACCGCCCCAAAACCAGAAGAAAACACTAAAAAAGAAGAAGAAATCCCCCAAAACCATAGATTCACCACCAAAAAAAAACGTTAAACTCACCTATGTTCTCCAAAATCCACAATTTACCACTTTCCAACATGATGACCAACAAGAACCCAACTAAAACCCAACGGAGACCCCAAAACACGTCAAAAACACCCCAAACAAGAACGGGATCACACCAAAAAACAGAAGAAAAGCCCAAATACCTTGAATCCACCCCAAAAGTCCCCCTAAACCTACATGAAGTTCTCCAAAACCCACAATCTACAATTTTCCACCAGGATGACAAAGGAAAACCAACGAAACCAAACGGTGACCCCAAACTATGTCAATAAAAAAACCAAAAAAGAACAGGAACACCTCCAGAAAACAGAAGAAATCCCCAAATACCATAGATCCAATCCAAACCCATCCTTAACCTACCCGATGTTCTCCAAAACCCACAATTTACACTTTTCCACCATGATGACCATGGAAAACCCAACAAAACCCATCGGACACCCCAAAAAAACGTGAAAAACACCACGAAAAAGAACAGGATCACACCCAAAACTAAAAGAAAATCCCCCAAAACCATAGATCCACCGCAAAAGAACTCTAAACATACCCGAGGTTCTTCAAAACCCACAATTTACGCTTTTCCACAACCATGACCACGGAAAACACAACAAAACCCAACGGAGACCCCAAAACACGTCAAAAACACCCCAAACAAGAACGGCATCACCCCCAAAACTGGAAGAAAATCCCCCAAAACCATGGATCCACCCCCAAACCACCCTAAACCTACCTGAAGTTCTCCAAATACCAAAGTCCACACCCAACCACCAGAAAAGCCATTAGGAACTCAACGAAACGCAACGGAAACACCAAAACACCACAAAAAAAACCCCAAAAGCGAACAGGATCAGAAGAAAAAACGTGATTTAACCCCAAAATAATCCTTAAACCTACCTGATGTTCTCCTAAATGTACAATCCATTCCCAACCACCAGAAAACCCGATGGAAATCCAACAAAACCCAACGGAAACCCCAAAACACGTTAAAACCACACCAAAATAACTGGATCAGAAGAAAAAAAAAACAAAACTATGAATTTCCTCCCAAAACCACCCTAAACTTACTTGATCTTCTTCAAAACCCACAATCCACTCCCATTTACCTTAACGACCAACGAGAACCCAACAAAATCCAACGGAGAAGCAAAAAATGTCAAAAACACCCCAAAAAAAGAACTGGTTCAACCCCAAAAAGAAAGAAAACCCCAAAAGACATAGTTCCACACCAAAAATTCCCCTAAACCTACCTGATGTTCTCCAAAATCCACAATTTACAATTTTCCACCATGATGACCAACGAGAAGCCAACTAAATCCCAACGGAGACCCCAAAAAACTTCAAAAACACCCCAAAAAAGAACGGGATCACACCCAAACCAGGAGGAAAATCCCCAAATACCATAGATCCACCCCAAAAACACCGTAAACCTACCTGAAGTTCTCCAAAACCCGCAATTTACAATTTTCCACCACCATGACCACAGAAAACCCAAAGAAACCCAACGGAGACCCCAAAACACGTCAAAATCACCCCAAACAAGAACGGCATCACCCCCAAAACTGGAAGAAAATCCCCCAAAACCATGGATCCACCCCCAAACCACTCTAAACCTACCTGATGTTCTCCAAAACCCACAATTTACAATTTTACACCATGATGACCAAAGAGAACGCAACAAAACACAACGGAGAACCCCAAACACCTCAAAAATTTCCCAAAAAACAACGGGACCACCCCAAGAAACAGAAGGAAACCCCCAAAAACATGACTCTGCCCCAAAAGTCCCCCTAAACCTACCTGATGTTCTCCAAAACCCACAACCTTCACTTTTCCACCATGATGACCAACAAGAACCCAAATAAAACCCAACGGAGACCCCAAAACACGTCAAAAACACCCCAAAAAAGAACTGCATCACACCAAAACTGGAAGAAAATCCCCCAAAACCACAGATCCACCCCAAAAAGACCCTAAAAGTACCCGATGTTCTCTAAAACTTAGAATTTACACTTTTCCACCATGATGACCACGGAAAACCCAACGAAACACAACAGAGACCACAAAACACGTCAAAAACAACCCAAACAAGAACGGAATCAACCCAAAAAACAGAAGAAAACCCCAAATACCATGAATCCACCCCAAAAGTCCCCCTAAACCTACCTGATGTTCTCCAAAACCCACAATTTATCCTTTTCCACCATGATGACCACGGAAAACCCAACAAAACCAAACTGAGACCCCAAAACACGTCAAAAACAACCCAAACAAGAACATGATCACCCCCCCAAAAAAACAGAAGAAAACCCCAAATACCATGAATCCACCCCAAAAGTCCCCCTAAACCTACCTGAAGTTTATCAAAACCCGCAATTTACCTTTTTCCACCACCATGACCACAGAAAAACCAACGAAACCCAATGGAGACCCCAATACACGTCAAAACAACCCAAAAAAGAACAGGATCACCCCCTAAAAAAAAGAAAATCCCCCAAATACTATGAATCCACCCCAAAAGTCCCCCTAAACCTACCTCATGTTCTACAAAACCCACAATTTACACTTTTCCACCATAATGACAACGGAAAACCTAATGAAACCCAACGGAGACCCCAAAACATGTCAAAAACACCCCAAACAAGAACGTGATCACCCCCCAAAATGAAAGAAAACCCCAAAAAGCACGGATCCAATACAAAACCACCCTAAACATACCTGATGTTCTCCAAATCTTAAAGTCCACTCCCAACCACCATAAAAACCATTAGGAACTCCACGAAGCACAACGAAAACCACAAAACACGTTAAAAAATCACCCCAAAAGCGAACCGGATCAGAAGAAAAAACGTGATTTAACCCCCAAAAAAATCTTAAACCTACCTGATGTTCTCCAAAACCCACAATCCACTCCTATTTAACATAATGACCAACAAGAACCGAACAAAACCCAACGGAGACCCCAAAACACGTCAAGAACATCCCCCCCAAAAAAAGGGGACCGCCCCAAAACCAGAAGAAAACACTAAAAAAGAAGAAGAAATCCCCCAAAACCATAGATTCACCACCAAAAAAAAACGTTAAACTCACCTATGTTCTCCAAAATCCACAATTTACCACTTTCCAACATGATGACCAACAAGAACCCAACTAAAACCCAACGGAGACCCCAAAACACGTCAAAAACACCCCAAACAAGAACGGGATCACACCAAAAAACAGAAGAAAAGCCCAAATACCTTGAATCCACCCCAAAAGTCCCCCTAAACCTACATGAAGTTCTCCAAAACCCACAATCTACAATTTTCCACCAGGATGACAAAGGAAAACCAACGAAACCAAACGGTGACCCCAAACTATGTCAATAAAAAAACCAAAAAAGAACAGGAACACCTCCAGAAAACAGAAGAAATCCCCAAATACCATAGATCCAATCCAAACCCATCCTTAACCTACCCGATGTTCTCCAAAACCCACAATTTACACTTTTCCACCATGATGACCATGGAAAACCCAACAAAACCCATCGGACACCCCAAAAAAACGTGAAAAACACCACGAAAAAGAACAGGATCACACCCAAAACTAAAAGAAAATCCCCCAAAACCATAGATCCACCGCAAAAGAACTCTAAACATACCCGAGGTTCTTCAAAACCCACAATTTACGCTTTTCCACAACCATGACCACGGAAAACACAACAAAACCCAACGGAGACCCCAAAACACGTCAAAAACACCCCAAACAAGAACGGCATCACCCCCAAAACTGGAAGAAAATCCCCCAAAACCATGGATCCACCCCCAAACCACCCTAAACCTACCTGAAGTTCTCCAAATACCAAAGTCCACACCCAACCACCAGAAAACCCATTAGGAACTCAACGAAACGCAACGGAAACACCAAAACACCACAAAAAAAACCCCAAAAGCGAACAGGATCAGAAGAAAAAACGTGATTTAACCCCAAAATAATCCTTAAACCTACCTGATGTTCTCCTAAATGTACAATCCATTCCCAACCACCAGAAAACCCGATGGAAATCCAACAAAACCCAACGGAAACCCCAAAACACGTTAAAACCACACCAAAATAACTGGATCAGAAGAAAAAAAAAACAAAACTATGAATTTCCTCCCAAAACCACCCTAAACTTACTTGATCTTCTTCAAAACCCACAATCCACTCCCATTTACCTTAACGACCAACGAGAACCCAACAAAATCCAACGGAGAAGCAAAAAATGTCAAAAACACCCCAAAAAAAGAACTGGTTCAACCCCAAAAAGAAAGAAAACCCCAAAAGACATAGTTCCACACCAAAAATTCCCCTAAACCTACCTGATGTTCTCCAAAATCCACAATTTACAATTTTCCACCATGATGACCAACGAGAAGCCAACTAAATCCCAACGGAGACCCCAAAAAACTTCAAAAACACCCCAAAAAAGAACGGGATCACACCCAAACCAGGAGGAAAATCCCCAAATACCATAGATCCACCCCAAAAACACCGTAAACCTACCTGAAGTTCTCCAAAACCCGCAATTTACAATTTTCCACCACCATGACCACAGAAAACCCAAAGAAACCCAACGGAGACCCCAAAACACGTCAAAATCACCCCAAACAAGAACGGCATCACCCCCAAAACTGGAAGAAAATCCCCCAAAACCATGGATCCACCCCCAAACCACTCTAAACCTACCTGATGTTCTCCAAAACCCACAATTTACAATTTTACACCATGATGACCAAAGAGAACGCAACAAAACACAACGGAGAACCCCAAACACCTCAAAAATTTCCCAAAAAACAACGGGACCACCCCAAGAAACAGAAGGAAACCCCCAAAAACATGACTCTGCCCCAAAAGTCCCCCTAAACCTACCTGATGTTCTCCAAAACCCACAACCTTCACTTTTCCACCATGATGACCAACAAGAACCCAAATAAAACCCAACGGAGACCCCAAAACACGTCAAAAACACCCCAAAAAAGAACTGCATCACACCAAAACTGGAAGAAAATCCCCCAAAACCACAGATCCACCCCAAAAAGACCCTAAAAGTACCCGATGTTCTCTAAAACTTAGAATTTACACTTTTCCACCATGATGACCACGGAAAACCCAACGAAACACAACAGAGACCACAAAACACGTCAAAAACAACCCAAACAAGAACGGAATCAACCCAAAAAACAGAAGAAAACCCCAAATACCATGAATCCACCCCAAAAGTCCCCCTAAACCTACCTGATGTTCTCCAAAACCCACAATTTATCCTTTTCCACCATGATGACCACGGAAAACCCAACAAAACCAAACTGAGACCCCAAAACACGTCAAAAACAACCCAAACAAGAACATGATCACCCCCCCAAAAAAACAGAAGAAAACCCCAAATACCATGAATCCACCCCAAAAGTCCCCCTAAACCTACCTGAAGTTTATCAAAACCCGCAATTTACCTTTTTCCACCACCATGACCACAGAAAAACCAACGAAACCCAATGGAGACCCCAATACACGTCAAAACAACCCAAAAAAGAACAGGATCACCCCCTAAAAAAAAGAAAATCCCCCAAATACTATGAATCCACCCCAAAAGTCCCCCTAAACCTACCTCATGTTCTACAAAACCCACAATTTACACTTTTCCACCATAATGACAACGGAAAACCTAATGAAACCCAACGGAGACCCCAAAACATGTCAAAAACACCCCAAACAAGAACGTGATCACCCCCCAAAATGAAAGAAAACCCCAAAAAGCACGGATCCAATACAAAACCACCCTAAACATACCTGATGTTCTCCAAATCTTAAAGTCCACTCCCAACCACCATAAAAACCATTAGGAACTCCACGAAGCACAACGAAAACCACAAAACACGTTAAAAAAATCACCCCAAAAGCGAACCGGATCAGAAGAAAAAACGTGATTTAACCCCCAAAAAAATCTTAAACCTACCTGATGTTCTCCAAAACCCACAATCCACTCCTATTTAACATAATGACCAACAAGAACCGAACAAAACCCAACGGAGACCCCAAAACACGTCAAGAACATCCCCCCCAAAAAAAGGGGACCGCCCCAAAACCAGAAGAAAACACTAAAAAAGAAGAAGAAATCCCCCAAAACCATAGATTCACCACCAAAAAAAAAACGTTAAACTCACCTATGTTCTCCAAAATCCACAATTTACCACTTTCCAACATGATGACCAACAAGAACCCAACTAAAACCCAACGGAGACCCCAAAACACGTCAAAAACACCCCAAACAAGAACGGGATCACACCAAAAAACAGAAGAAAAGCCCAAATACCTTGAATCCACCCCAAAAGTCCCCCTAAACCTACATGAAGTTCTCCAAAACCCACAATCTACAATTTTCCACCAGGATGACAAAGGAAAACCAACGAAACCAAACGGTGACCCCAAACTATGTCAATAAAAAAAAACAAAAAAGAACAGGAACACCTCCAGAAAACAGAAGAAATCCCCAAATACCATAGATCCAATCCAAACCCATCCTTAACCTACCCGATGTTCTCCAAAACCCACAATTTACACTTTTCCACCATGATGACCATGGAAAACCCAACAAAACCCATCGGACACCCCAAAAAAACGTGAAAAACACCACGAAAAAGAACAGGATCACACCCAAAACTAAAAGAAAATCCCCCAAAACCATAGATCCACCGCAAAAGAACTCTAAACATACCCGAGGTTCTTCAAAACCCACAATTTACGCTTTTCCACAACCATGACCACGGAAAACACAACAAAACCCAACGGAGACCCCAAAACACGTCAAAAACACCCCAAACAAGAACGGCATCACCCCCAAAACTGGAAGAAAATCCCCCAAAACCATGGATCCACCCCCAAACCACCCTAAACCTACCTGAAGTTCTCCAAATACCAAAGTCCACACCCAACCACCAGAAAACCCATTAGGAACTCAACGAAACGCAACGGAAACACCAAAACACCACAAAAAAAACCCAAAAGCGAACAGGATCAGAAGAAAAAACGTGATTTAACCCCAAAATAATCCTTAAACCTACCTGATGTTCTCCTAAATGTACAATCCATTCCCAACCACCAGAAAACCCGATGGAAATCCAACAAAACCCAACGGAAACCCCAAAACACGTTAAAACCACACCAAAATAACTGGATCAGAAGAAAAAAAAAAACAAAACTATGAATTTCCTCCCAAAACCACCCTAAACTTACTTGATCTTCTTCAAAACCCACAATCCACTCCCATTTACCTTAACGACCAACGAGAACCCAACAAAATCCAACGGAGAAGCAAAAAATGTCAAAAACACCCCCAAAAAAAGAACTGGTTCAACCCCAAAAAGAAAGAAAACCCCAAAAGACATAGATCCACACCAAAAATTCCCCTAAACCTACCTGATGTTCTCCAAAATCCACAATTTACAATTTTCCACCATGATGACCAACGAGAAGCCAACTAAATCCCAACGGAGACCCCAAAAAACTTCAAAAACACCCCAAAAAAGAACGGGATCACACCCAAACCAGGAGGAAAATCCCCAAATACCATAGATCCACCCCAAAAACACCGTAAACCTACCTGAAGTTCTCCAAAACCCGCAATTTACAATTTTCCACCACCATGACCACAGAAAACCCAAAGAAACCCAACGGAGACCCCAAAACACGTCAAAATCACCCCAAACAAGAACGGCATCACCCCCAAAACTGGAAGAAAATCCCCCAAAACCATGGATCCACCCCCAAACCACTCTAAACCTACCTGATGTTCTCCAAAACCCACAATTTACAATTTTACACCATGATGACCAAAGAGAACGCAACAAAACACAACGGAGAACCCCAAACACCTCAAAAATTTCCCAAAAAACAACGGGACCACCCCAAGAAACAGAAGGAAACCCCCAAAAACATGACTCTGCCCCAAAAGTCCCCCTAAACCTACCTGATGTTCTCCAAAACCCACAACCTTCACTTTTCCACCATGATGACCAACAAGAACCCAAATAAAACCCAACGGAGACCCCAAAACACGTCAAAAACACCCCAAAAAAGAACTGCATCACACCAAAACTGGAAGAAAATCCCCCAAAACCACAGATCCACCCCAAAAAGACCCTAAAAGTACCCGATGTTCTCTAAAACTTAGAATTTACACTTTTCCACCATGATGACCACGGAAAACCCAACGAAACACAACAGAGACCACAAAACACGTCAAAAACAACCCAAACAAGAACGGAATCAACCCAAAAAACAGAAGAAAACCCCAAATACCATGAATCCACCCCAAAAGTCCCCCTAAACCTACCTGATGTTCTCCAAAACCCACAATTTATCCTTTTCCACCATGATGACCACGGAAAACCCAACAAAACCAAACTGAGACCCCAAAACACGTCAAAAACAACCCAAACAAGAACATGATCACCCCCCCAAAAAAACAGAAGAAAACCCCAAATACCATGAATCCACCCCAAAAGTCCCCCTAAACCTACCTGAAGTTTATCAAAACCCGCAATTTACCTTTTTCCACCACCATGACCACAGAAAAACCAACGAAACCCAATGGAGACCCCAATACACGTCAAAACAACCCAAAAAAGAACAGGATCACCCCCTAAAAAAAAGAAAATCCCCCAAATACTATGAATCCACCCCAAAAGTCCCCCTAAACCTACCTCATGTTCTACAAAACCCACAATTTACACTTTTCCACCATAATGACAACGGAAAACCTAATGAAACCCAACGGAGACCCCAAAACATGTCAAAAACACCCCAAACAAGAACGTGATCACCCCCCAAAATGAAAGAAAACCCCAAAAAGCACGGATCCAATACAAAACCACCCTAAACATACCTGATGTTCTCCAAATCTTAAAGTCCACTCCCAACCACCATAAAAACCATTAGGAACTCCACGAAGCACAACGAAAACCACAAAACACGTTAAAAAATCACCCCAAAAGCGAACCGGATCAGAAGAAAAAACGTGATTTAACCCCCAAAAAAATCTTAAACCTACCTGATGTTCTCCAAAACCCACAATCCACTCCTATTTAACATAATGACCAACAAGAACCGAACAAAACCCAACGGAGACCCCAAAACACGTCAAGAACATCCCCCCCAAAAAAAGGGGACCGCCCCAAAACCAGAAGAAAACACTAAAAAAGAAGAAGAAATCCCCCAAAACCATAGATTCACCACCAAAAAAAAACGTTAAACTCACCTATGTTCTCCAAAATCCACAATTTACCACTTTCCAACATGATGACCAACAAGAACCCAACTAAAACCCAACGGAGACCCCAAAACACGTCAAAAACACCCCAAACAAGAACGGGATCACACCAAAAAACAGAAGAAAAGCCCAAATACCTTGAATCCACCCCAAAAGTCCCCCTAAACCTACATGAAGTTCTCCAAAACCCACAATCTACAATTTTCCACCAGGATGACAAAGGAAAACCAACGAAACCAAACGGTGACCCCAAACTATGTCAATAAAAAAACCAAAAAAGAACAGGAACACCTCCAGAAAACAGAAGAAATCCCCAAATACCATAGATCCAATCCAAACCCATCCTTAACCTACCCGATGTTCTCCAAAACCCACAATTTACACTTTTCCACCATGATGACCATGGAAAACCCAACAAAACCCATCGGACACCCCAAAAAAACGTGAAAAACACCACGAAAAAGAACAGGATCACACCCAAAACTAAAAGAAAATCCCCCAAAACCATAGATCCACCGCAAAAGAACTCTAAACATACCCGAGGTTCTTCAAAACCCACAATTTACGCTTTTCCACAACCATGACCACGGAAAACACAACAAAACCCAACGGAGACCCCAAAACACGTCAAAAACACCCCAAACAAGAACGGCATCACCCCCAAAACTGGAAGAAAATCCCCCAAAACCATGGATCCACCCCCAAACCACCCTAAACCTACCTGAAGTTCTCCAAATACCAAAGTCCACACCCAACCACCAGAAAACCCATTAGGAACTCAACGAAACGCAACGGAAACACCAAAACACCACAAAAAAAAACCCCAAAAGCGAACAGGATCAGAAGAAAAAACGTGATTTAACCCCAAAATAATCCTTAAACCTACCTGATGTTCTCCTAAATGTACAATCCATTCCCAACCACCAGAAAACCCGATGGAAATCCAACAAAACCCAACGGAAACCCCAAAACACGTTAAAACCACACCAAAATAACTGGATCAGAAGAAAAAAAAAACAAAACTATGAATTTCCTCCCAAAACCACCCTAAACTTACTTGATCTTCTTCAAAACCCACAATCCACTCCCATTTACCTTAACGACCAACGAGAACCCAACAAAATCCAACGGAGAAGCAAAAAATGTCAAAAACACCCCAAAAAAAGAACTGGTTCAACCCCAAAAAGAAAGAAAACCCCAAAAGACATAGTTCCACACCAAAAATTCCCCTAAACCTACCTGATGTTCTCCAAAATCCACAATTTACAATTTTCCACCATGATGACCAACGAGAAGCCAACTAAATCCCAACGGAGACCCCAAAAAACTTCAAAAACACCCCAAAAAAGAACGGGATCACACCCAAACCAGGAGGAAAATCCCCAAATACCATAGATCCACCCCAAAAACACCGTAAACCTACCTGAAGTTCTCCAAAACCCGCAATTTACAATTTTCCACCACCATGACCACAGAAAACCCAAAGAAACCCAACGGAGACCCCAAAACACGTCAAAATCACCCCAAACAAGAACGGCATCACCCCCAAAACTGGAAGAAAATCCCCCAAAACCATGGATCCACCCCCAAACCACTCTAAACCTACCTGATGTTCTCCAAAACCCACAATTTACAATTTTACACCATGATGACCAAAGAGAACGCAACAAAACACAACGGAGAACCCCAAACACCTCAAAAATTTCCCAAAAAACAACGGGACCACCCCAAGAAACAGAAGGAAACCCCCAAAAACATGACTCTGCCCCAAAAGTCCCCCTAAACCTACCTGATGTTCTCCAAAACCCACAACCTTCACTTTTCCACCATGATGACCAACAAGAACCCAAATAAAACCCAACGGAGACCCCAAAACACGTCAAAAACACCCCAAAAAAGAACTGCATCACACCAAAACTGGAAGAAAATCCCCCAAAACCACAGATCCACCCCAAAAAGACCCTAAAAGTACCCGATGTTCTCTAAAACTTAGAATTTACACTTTTCCACCATGATGACCACGGAAAACCCAACGAAACACAACAGAGACCACAAAACACGTCAAAAACAACCCAAACAAGAACGGAATCAACCCAAAAAACAGAAGAAAACCCCAAATACCATGAATCCACCCCAAAAGTCCCCCTAAACCTACCTGATGTTCTCCAAAACCCACAATTTATCCTTTTCCACCATGATGACCACGGAAAACCCAACAAAACCAAACTGAGACCCCAAAACACGTCAAAAACAACCCAAACAAGAACATGATCACCCCCCCAAAAAAACAGAAGAAAACCCCAAATACCATGAATCCACCCCAAAAGTCCCCCTAAACCTACCTGAAGTTTATCAAAACCCGCAATTTACCTTTTTCCACCACCATGACCACAGAAAAACCAACGAAACCCAATGGAGACCCCAATACACGTCAAAACAACCCAAAAAAGAACAGGATCACCCCCTAAAAAAAAGAAAATCCCCCAAATACTATGAATCCACCCCAAAAGTCCCCCTAAACCTACCTCATGTTCTACAAAACCCACAATTTACACTTTTCCACCATAATGACAACGGAAAACCTAATGAAACCCAACGGAGACCCCAAAACATGTCAAAAACACCCCAAACAAGAACGTGATCACCCCCCAAAATGAAAGAAAACCCCAAAAAGCACGGATCCAATACAAAACCACCCTAAACATACCTGATGTTCTCCAAATCTTAAAGTCCACTCCCAACCACCATAAAAACCATTAGGAACTCCACGAAGCACAACGAAAACCACAAAACACGTTAAAAAATCACCCCAAAAGTGAACCGGATCAGAAGAAAAAACGTGATTTAACCCCCCAAAAAATCTTAAACCTACCTGATGTTCTCCAAAACCCACAATCCACTCCTATTTAACATAATGACCAACAAGAACCGAACAAAACCCAACGGAGACCCCAAAACACGTCAAGAACATCCCCCCCAAAAAAAGGGGACCGCCCCAAAACCAGAAGAAAACACTAAAAAAGAAGAAGAAATCCCCCAAAACCATAGATTCACCACCAAAAAAAAACGTTAAACTCACCTATGTTCTCCAAAATCCACAATTTACCACTTTCCAACATGATGACCAACAAGAACCCAACTAAAACCCAACGGAGACCCCAAAACACGTCAAAAACACCCCAAACAAGAACGGGATCACACCAAAAAACAGAAGAAAAGCCCAAATACCTTGAATCCACCCCAAAAGTCCCCCTAAACCTACATGAAGTTCTCCAAAACCCACAATCTACAATTTTCCACCAGGATGACAAAGGAAAACCAACGAAACCAAACGGTGACCCCAAACTATGTCAATAAAAAAACCAAAAAAGAACAGGAACACCTCCAGAAAACAGAAGAAATCCCCAAATACCATAGATCCAATCCAAACCCATCCTTAACCTACCCGATGTTCTCCAAAACCCACAATTTACACTTTTCCACCATGATGACCATGGAAAACCCAACAAAACCCATCGGACACCCCAAAAAAACGTGAAAAACACCACGAAAAAGAACAGGATCACACCCAAAACTAAAAGAAAATCCCCCAAAACCATAGATCCACCGCAAAAGAACTCTAAACATACCCGAGGTTCTTCAAAACCCACAATTTACGCTTTTCCACAACCATGACCACGGAAAACACAACAAAACCCAACGGAGACCCCAAAACACGTCAAAAACACCCCAAACAAGAACGGCATCACCCCCAAAACTGGAAGAAAATCCCCCAAAACCATGGATCCACCCCCAAACCACCCTAAACCTACCTGAAGTTCTCCAAATACCAAAGTCCACACCCAACCACCAGAAAACCCATTAGGAACTCAACGAAACGCAACGGAAACACCAAAACACCACAAAAAAAACCCCAAAAGCGAACAGGATCAGAAGAAAAAACGTGATTTAACCCCAAAATAATCCTTAAACCTACCTGATGTTCTCCTAAATGTACAATCCATTCCCAACCACCAGAAAACCCGATGGAAATCCAACAAAACCCAACGGAAACCCCAAAACACGTTAAAACCACACCAAAATAACTGGATCAGAAGAAAAAAAAAAACAAAACTATGAATTTCCTCCCAAAACCACCCTAAACTTACTTGATCTTCTTCAAAACCCACAATCCACTCCCATTTACCTTAACGACCAACGAGAACCCAACAAAATCCAACGGAGAAGCAAAAAATGTCAAAAACACCCCAAAAAAAGAACTGGTTCAACCCCAAAAAGAAAGAAAACCCCAAAAGACATAGTTCCACACCAAAAATTCCCCTAAACCTACCTGATGTTCTCCAAAATCCACAATTTACAATTTTCCACCATGATGACCAACGAGAAGCCAACTAAATCCCAACGGAGACCCCAAAAAACTTCAAAAACACCCCAAAAAAGAACGGGATCACACCCAAACCAGGAGGAAAATCCCCAAATACCATAGATCCACCCCAAAAACACCGTAAACCTACCTGAAGTTCTCCAAAACCCGCAATTTACAATTTTCCACCACCATGACCACAGAAAACCCAAAGAAACCCAACGGAGACCCCAAAACACGTCAAAATCACCCCAAACAAGAACGGCATCACCCCCAAAACTGGAAGAAAATCCCCCAAAACCATGGATCCACCCCCAAACCACTCTAAACCTACCTGATGTTCTCCAAAACCCACAATTTACAATTTTACACCATGATGACCAAAGAGAACGCAACAAAACACAACGGAGAACCCCAAACACCTCAAAAATTTCCCAAAAAACAACGGGACCACCCCAAGAAACAGAAGGAAACCCCCAAAAACATGACTCTGCCCCAAAAGTCCCCCTAAACCTACCTGATGTTCTCCAAAACCCACAACCTTCACTTTTCCACCATGATGACCAACAAGAACCCAAATAAAACCCAACGGAGACCCCAAAACACGTCAAAAACACCCCAAAAAAGAACTGCATCACACCAAAACTGGAAGAAAATCCCCCAAAACCACAGATCCACCCCAAAAAGACCCTAAAAGTACCCGATGTTCTCTAAAACTTAGAATTTACACTTTTCCACCATGATGACCACGGAAAACCCAACGAAACACAACAGAGACCACAAAACACGTCAAAAACAACCCAAACAAGAACGGAATCAACCCAAAAAACAGAAGAAAACCCCAAATACCATGAATCCACCCCAAAAGTCCCCCTAAACCTACCTGATGTTCTCCAAAACCCACAATTTATCCTTTTCCACCATGATGACCACGGAAAACCCAACAAAACCAAACTGAGACCCCAAAACACGTCAAAAACAACCCAAAAAAGAACAGGATCACCCCCCCAAAAAAACAGAAGAAAACCCCAAATACCATGAATCCACCCCAAAAGTCCCCCTAAACCTACCTGAAGTTTATCAAAACCCGCAATTTACCTTTTTCCACCACCATGACCACAGAAAAACCAACGAAACCCAATGGAGACCCCAATACACGTCAAAACAACCCAAAAAAGAACAGGATCACCCCCTAAAAAAAAGAAAATCCCCCAAATACTATGAATCCACCCCAAAAGTCCCCCTAAACCTACCTCATGTTCTACAAAACCCACAATTTACACTTTTCCACCATAATGACAACGGAAAACCTAATGAAACCCAACGGAGACCCCAAAACATGTCAAAAACACCCCAAACAAGAACGTGATCACCCCCCAAAATGAAAGAAAACCCCAAAAAGCACGGATCCAATACAAAACCACCCTAAACATACCTGATGTTCTCCAAATCTTAAAGTCCACTCCCAACCACCATAAAAACCATTAGGAACTCCACGAAGCACAATGAAAACCACAAAACACGTTAAAAAATCACCCCAAAAGCGAACCGGATCAGAAGAAAAAACGTGATTTAACCCCCCAAAAAATCTTAAACCTACCTGATGTTCTCCAAAACCCACAATCCACTCCTATTTAACATAATGACCAACAAGAACCGAACAAAACCCAACGGAGACCCCAAAACACGTCAAGAACATCCCCCCCAAAAAAGGGGACCGCCCCAAAACCAGAAGAAAACACTAAAAAAGAAGAAGAAATCCCCCAAAACCATAGATTCACCACCAAAAAAAAACGTTAAACTCACCTATGTTCTCCAAAATCCACAATTTACCACTTTCCAACATGATGACCAACAAGAACCCAACTAAAACCCAACGGAGACCCCAAAACACGTCAAAAACACCCCAAACAAGAACGGGATCACACCAAAAAACAGAAGAAAAGCCCAAATACCTTGAATCCACCCCAAAAGTCCCCCTAAACCTACATGAAGTTCTCCAAAACCCACAATCTACAATTTTCCACCAGGATGACAAAGGAAAACCAACGAAACCAAACGGTGACCCCAAACTATGTCAATAAAAAAAACAAAAAAGAACAGGAACACCTCCAGAAAACAGAAGAAATCCCCAAATACCATAGATCCAATCCAAACCCATCCTTAACCTACCCGATGTTCTCCAAAACCCACAATTTACACTTTTCCACCATGATGACCATGGAAAACCCAACAAAACCCATCGGACACCCCAAAAAAACGTGAAAAACACCACGAAAAAGAACAGGATCACACCCAAAACTAAAAGAAAATCCCCCAAAACCATAGATCCACCGCAAAAGAACTCTAAACATACCCGAGGTTCTTCAAAACCCACAATTTACGCTTTTCCACAACCATGACCACGGAAAACACAACAAAACCCAACGGAGACCCCAAAACACGTCAAAAACACCCCAAACAAGAACGGCATCACCCCCAAAACTGGAAGAAAATCCCCCAAAACCATGGATCCACCCCCAAACCACCCTAAACCTACCTGAAGTTCTCCAAATACCAAAGTCCACACCCAACCACCAGAAAACCCATTAGGAACTCAACGAAACGCAACGGAAACACCAAAACACCACAAAAAAAAACCAAAAGCGAACAGGATCAGAAGAAAAAACGTGATTTAACCCCCAAATAATCCTTAAACCTACCTGATGTTCTCCTAAATGTACAATCCATTCCCAACCACCAGAAAACCCGATGGAAATCCAACAAAACCCAACGGAAACCCCAAAACACGTTAAAACCACACCAAAATAACTGGATCAGAAGAAAAAAAAACCAAAACTATGAATTTCCTCCCAAAACCACCCTAAACTTACTTGATCTTCTTCAAAACCCACAATCCACTCCCATTTACCTTAACGACCAACGAGAACCCAACAAAATCCAACGGAGAAGCAAAAAATGTCAAAAACACCCCAAAAAAAGAACTGGTTCAACCCCAAAAAGAAAGAAAACCCCAAAAGACATAGTTCCACACCAAAAATTCCCCTAAACCTACCTGATGTTCTCCAAAATCCACAATTTACAATTTTCCACCATGATGACCAACGAGAAGCCAACTAAATCCCAACGGAGACCCCAAAAAACTTCAAAAACACCCCAAAAAAGAACGGGATCACACCCAAACCAGGAGGAAAATCCCCAAATACCATAGATCCACCCCAAAAACACCGTAAACCTACCTGAAGTTCTCCAAAACCCGCAATTTACAATTTTCCACCACCATGACCACAGAAAACCCAAAGAAACCCAACGGAGACCCCAAAACACGTCAAAATCACCCCAAACAAGAACGGCATCACCCCCAAAACTGGAAGAAAATCCCCCAAAACCATGGATCCACCCCCAAACCACTCTAAACCTACCTGATGTTCTCCAAAACCCACAATTTACAATTTTACACCATGATGACCAAAGAGAACGCAACAAAACACAACGGAGAACCCCAAACACCTCAAAAATTTCCCAAAAAACAACGGGACCACCCCAAGAAACAGAAGGAAACCCCCAAAAACATGACTCTGCCCCAAAAGTCCCCCTAAACCTACCTGATGTTCTCCAAAACCCACAACCTTCACTTTTCCACCATGATGACCAACAAGAACCCAAATAAAACCCAACGGAGACCCCAAAACACGTCAAAAACACCCCAAAAAAGAACTGCATCACACCAAAACTGGAAGAAAATCCCCCAAAACCACAGATCCACCCCAAAAAGACCCTAAAAGTACCCGATGTTCTCTAAAACTTAGAATTTACACTTTTCCACCATGATGACCACGGAAAACCCAACGAAACACAACAGAGACCACAAAACACGTCAAAAACAACCCAAACAAGAACGGAATCAACCCAAAAAACAGAAGAAAACCCCAAATACCATGAATCCACCCCAAAAGTCCCCCTAAACCTACCTGATGTTCTCCAAAACCCACAATTTATCCTTTTCCACCATGATGACCACGGAAAACCCAACAAAACCAAACTGAGACCCCAAAAGACGTCAAAAACAACCCAAACAAGAACATGATCACCCCCCCAAAAAAACAGAAGAAAACCCCAAATACCATGAATCCACCCCAAAAGTCCCCCTAAACCTACCTGAAGTTTATCAAAACCCGCAATTTACCTTTTTCCACCACCATGACCACAGAAAAAACAACGAAACCCAATGGAGACCCCAATACACGTCAAAACAACCCAAAAAAGAACAGGATCACCCCCTAAAAAAAAGAAAATCCCCCAAATACTATGAATCCACCCCAAAAGTCCCCCTAAACCTACCTCATGTTCTACAAAACCCACAATTTACACTTTTCCACCATAATGACAACGGAAAACCTAATGAAACCCAACGGAGACCCCAAAACATGTCAAAAACACCCCAAACAAGAACGTGATCACCCCCCAAAATGAAAGAAAACCCCAAAAAGCACGGATCCAATACAAAACCACCCTAAACATACCTGATGTTCTCCAAATCTTAAAGTCCACTCCCAACCACCATAAAAACCATTAGGAACTCCACGAAGCACAACGAAAACCACAAAACACGTTAAAAAATCACCCCAAAAGCGAACCGGATCAGAAGAAAAAACGTGATTTAACCCCCAAAAAAATCTTAAACCTACCTGATGTTCTCCAAAACCCACAATCCACTCCTATTTAACATAATGACCAACAAGAACCGAACAAAACCCAACGGAGACCCCAAAACACGTCAAGAACATCCCCCCCAAAAAAAGGGGACCGCCCCAAAACCAGAAGAAAACACTAAAAAAGAAGAAGAAATCCCCCAAAACCATAGATTCACCACCAAAAAAAAACGTTAAACTCACCTATGTTCTCCAAAATCCACAATTTACCACTTTCCAACATGATGACCAACAAGAACCCAACTAAAACCCAACGGAGACCCCAAAACACGTCAAAAACACCCCAAACAAGAACGGGATCACACCAAAAAACAGAAGAAAAGCCCAAATACCTTGAATCCACCCCAAAAGTCCCCCTAAACCTACATGAAGTTCTCCAAAACCCACAATCTACAATTTTCCACCAGGATGACAAAGGAAAACCAACGAAACCAAACGGTGACCCCAAACTATGTCAATAAAAAACCCAAAAAAGAACAGGAACACCTCCAGAAAACAGAAGAAATCCCCAAATACCATAGATCCAATCCAAACCCATCCTTAACCTACCCGATGTTCTCCAAAACCCACAATTTACACTTTTCCACCATGATGACCATGGAAAACCCAACAAAACCCATCGGACACCCCAAAAAAACGTGAAAAACACCACGAAAAAGAACAGGATCACACCCAAAACTAAAAGAAAATCCCCCAAAACCATAGATCCACCGCAAAAGAACTCTAAACATACCCGAGGTTCTTCAAAACCCACAATTTACGCTTTTCCACAACCATGACCACGGAAAACACAACAAAACCCAACGGAGACCCCAAAACACGTCAAAAACACCCCAAACAAGAACGGCATCACCCCCAAAACTGGAAGAAAATCCCCCAAAACCATGGATCCACCCCCAAACCACCCTAAACCTACCTGAAGTTCTCCAAATACCAAAGTCCACACCCAACCACCAGAAAACCCATTAGGAACTCAACGAAACGCAACGGAAACACCAAAACACCACAAAAAAAAACCAAAAGCGAACAGGATCAGAAGAAAAAACGTGATTTAACCCCAAAATAATCCTTAAACCTACCTGATGTTCTCCTAAATGTACAATCCATTCCCAACCACCAGAAAACCCGATGGAAATCCAACAAAACCCAACGGAAACCCCAAAACACGTTAAAACCACACCAAAATAACTGGATCAGAAGAAAAAAAAAAACAAAACTATGAATTTCCTCCCAAAACCACCCTAAACTTACTTGATCTTCTTCAAAACCCACAATCCACTCCCATTTACCTTAACGACCAACGAGAACCCAACAAAATCCAACGGAGAAGCAAAAAATGTCAAAAACACCCCAAAAAAAGAACTGGTTCAACCCCAAAAAGAAAGAAAACCCCAAAAGACATAGATCCACACCAAAAATTCCCCTAAACCTACCTGATGTTCTCCAAAATCCACAATTTACAATTTTCCACCATGATGACCAACGAGAAGCCAACTAAATCCCAACGGAGACCCCAAAAAACTTCAAAAACACCCCAAAAAAGAATGGGATCACACCCAAACCAGGAGGAAAATCCCCAAATACCATAGATCCACCCCAAAAACACCGTAAACCTACCTGAAGTTCTCCAAAACCCGCAATTTACAATTTTCCACCACCATGACCACAGAAAACCCAAAGAAACCCAACGGAGACCCCAAAACACGTCAAAATCACCCCAAACAAGAACGGCATCACCCCCAAAACTGGAAGAAAATCCCCCAAAACCATGGATCCACCCCCAAACCACTCTAAACCTACCTGATGTTCTCCAAAACCCACAATTTACAATTTTACACCATGATGACCAAAGAGAACGCAACAAAACACAACGGAGAACCCCAAACACCTCAAAAATTTCCCAAAAAACAACGGGACCACCCCAAGAAACAGAAGGAAACCCCCAAAAACATGACTCTGCCCCAAAAGTCCCCCTAAACCTACCTGATGTTCTCCAAAACCCACAACCTTCACTTTTCCACCATGATGACCAACAAGAACCCAAATAAAACCCAACGGAGACCCCAAAACACGTCAAAAACACCCCAAAAAAGAACTGCATCACACCAAAACTGGAAGAAAATCCCCCAAAACCACAGATCCACCCCAAAAAGACCCTAAAAGTACCCGATGTTCTCTAAAACTTAGAATTTACACTTTTCCACCATGATGACCACGGAAAACCCAACGAAACACAACAGAGACCACAAAACACGTCAAAAACAACCCAAACAAGAACGGAATCAACCCAAAAAACAGAAGAAAACCCCAAATACCATGAATCCACCCCAAAAGTCCCCCTAAACCTACCTGATGTTCTCCAAAACCCACAATTTATCCTTTTCCACCATGATGACCACGGAAAACCCAACAAAACCAAACTGAGACCCCAAAAGACGTCAAAAACAACCCAAAAAAGAACAGGATCACCCCCCCAAAAAAACAGAAGAAAACCCCAAATACCATGAATCCACCCCAAAAGTCCCCCTAAACCTACCTGAAGTTTATCAAAACCCGCAATTTACCTTTTTCCACCACCATGACCACAGAAAAACCAACGAAACCCAATGGAGACCCCAATACACGTCAAAACAACCCAAAAAAGAACAGGATCACCCCCTAAAAAAAAGAAAATCCCCCAAATACTATGAATCCACCCCAAAAGTCCCCCTAAACCTACCTCATGTTCTACAAAACCCACAATTTACACTTTTCCACCATAATGACAACGGAAAACCTAATGAAACCCAACGGAGACCCCAAAACATGTCAAAAACACCCCAAACAAGAACGTGATCACCCCCCAAAATGAAAGAAAACCCCAAAAAGCACGGATCCAATACAAAACCACCCTAAACATACCTGATGTTCTCCAAATCTTAAAGTCCACTCCCAACCACCATAAAAACCATTAGGAACTCCACGAAGCACAACGAAAACCACAAAACACGTTAAAAAATCACCCCAAAAGCGAACCGGATCAGAAGAAAAAACGTGATTTAACCCCCCAAAAAATCTTAAACCTACCTGATGTTCTCCAAAACCCACAATCCACTCCTATTTAACATAATGACCAACAAGAACCGAACAAAACCCAACGGAGACCCCAAAACACGTCAAGAACATCCCCCCCAAAAAAAGGGGACCGCCCCAAAACCAGAAGAAAACACTAAAAAAGAAGAAGAAATCCCCCAAAACCATAGATTCACCACCAAAAAAAAACGTTAAACTCACCTATGTTCTCCAAAATCCACAATTTACCACTTTCCAACATGATGACCAACAAGAACCCAACTAAAACCCAACGGAGACCCCAAAACACGTCAAAAACACCCCAAACAAGAACGGGATCACACCAAAAAACAGAAGAAAAGCCCAAATACCTTGAATCCACCCCAAAAGTCCCCCTAAACCTACATGAAGTTCTCCAAAACCCACAATCTACAATTTTCCACCAGGATGACAAAGGAAAACCAACGAAACCAAACGGTGACCCCAAACTATGTCAATAAAAAAAACAAAAAAGAACAGGAACACCTCCAGAAAACAGAAGAAATCCCCAAATACCATAGATCCAATCCAAACCCATCCTTAACCTACCCGATGTTCTCCAAAACCCACAATTTACACTTTTCCACCATGATGACCATGGAAAACCCAACAAAACCCATCGGACACCCCAAAAAAACGTGAAAAACACCACGAAAAAGAACAGGATCACACCCAAAACTAAAAGAAAATCCCCCAAAACCATAGATCCACCGCAAAAGAACTCTAAACATACCCGAGGTTCTTCAAAACCCACAATTTACGCTTTTCCACAACCATGACCACGGAAAACACAACAAAACCCAACGGAGACCCCAAAACACGTCAAAAACACCCCAAACAAGAACGGCATCACCCCCAAAACTGGAAGAAAATCCCCCAAAACCATGGATCCACCCCCAAACCACCCTAAACCTACCTGAAGTTCTCCAAATACCAAAGTCCACACCCAACCACCAGAAAACCCATTAGGAACTCAACGAAACGCAACGGAAACACCAAAACACCACAAAAAAAAACCAAAAGCGAACAGGATCAGAAGAAAAAACGTGATTTAACCCCCAAATAATCCTTAAACCTACCTGATGTTCTCCTAAATGTACAATCCATTCCCAACCACCAGAAAACCCGATGGAAATCCAACAAAACCCAACGGAAACCCCAAAACACGTTAAAACCACACCAAAATAACTGGATCAGAAGAAAAAAAAACCAAAACTATGAATTTCCTCCCAAAACCACCCTAAACTTACTTGATCTTCTTCAAAACCCACAATCCACTCCCATTTACCTTAACGACCAACGAGAACCCAACAAAATCCAACGGAGAAGCAAAAAATGTCAAAAACACCCCAAAAAAAGAACTGGTTCAACCCCAAAAAGAAAGAAAACCCCAAAAGACATAGTTCCACACCAAAAATTCCCCTAAACCTACCTGATGTTCTCCAAAATCCACAATTTACAATTTTCCACCATGATGACCAACGAGAAGCCAACTAAATCCCAACGGAGACCCCAAAAAACTTCAAAAACACCCCAAAAAAGAACGGGATCACACCCAAACCAGGAGGAAAATCCCCAAATACCATAGATCCACCCCAAAAACACCGTAAACCTACCTGAAGTTCTCCAAAACCCGCAATTTACAATTTTCCACCACCATGACCACAGAAAACCCAAAGAAACCCAACGGAGACCCCAAAACACGTCAAAATCACCCCAAACAAGAACGGCATCACCCCCAAAACTGGAAGAAAATCCCCCAAAACCATGGATCCACCCCCAAACCACTCTAAACCTACCTGATGTTCTCCAAAACCCACAATTTACAATTTTACACCATGATGACCAAAGAGAACGCAACAAAACACAACGGAGAACCCCAAACACCTCAAAAATTTCCCAAAAAACAACGGGACCACCCCAAGAAACAGAAGGAAACCCCCAAAAACATGACTCTGCCCCAAAAGTCCCCCTAAACCTACCTGATGTTCTCCAAAACCCACAACCTTCACTTTTCCACCATGATGACCAACAAGAACCCAAATAAAACCCAACGGAGACCCCAAAACACGTCAAAAACACCCCAAAAAAGAACTGCATCACACCAAAACTGGAAGAAAATCCCCCAAAACCACAGATCCACCCCAAAAAGACCCTAAAAGTACCCGATGTTCTCTAAAACTTAGAATTTACACTTTTCCACCATGATGACCACGGAAAACCCAACGAAACACAACAGAGACCACAAAACACGTCAAAAACAACCCAAACAAGAACGGAATCAACCCAAAAAAAACAGAAGAAAACCCCAAATACCATGAATCCACCCCAAAAGTCCCCCTAAACCTACCTGATGTTCTCCAAAACCCACAATTTATCCTTTTCCACCATGATGACCACGGAAAACCCAACAAAACCAAACTGAGACCCCAAAACACGTCAAAAACAACCCAAAAAAGAACAGGATCACCCCCCCAAAAAAACAGAAGAAAACCCCAAATACCATGAATCCACCCCAAAAGTCCCCCTAAACCTACCTGAAGTTTATCAAAACCCGCAATTTACCTTTTTCCACCACCATGACCACAGAAAAACCAACGAAACCCAATGGAGACCCCAATACACGTCAAAACAACCCAAAAAAGAACAGGATCACCCCCTAAAAAAAAGAAAATCCCCCAAATACTATGAATCCACCCCAAAAGTCCCCCTAAACCTACCTCATGTTCTACAAAACCCACAATTTACACTTTTCCACCATAATGACAACGGAAAACCTAATGAAACCCAACGGAGACCCCAAAACATGTCAAAAACACCCCAAACAAGAACGTGATCACCCCCCAAAATGAAAGAAAACCCCAAAAAGCACGGATCCAATACAAAACCACCCTAAACATACCTGATGTTCTCCAAATCTTAAAGTCCACTCCCAACCACCATAAAAACCATTAGGAACTCCACGAAGCACAACGAAAACCACAAAACACGTTAAAAAATCACCCCAAAAGCGAACCGGATCAGAAGAAAAAACGTGATTTAACCCCCAAAAAAATCTTAAACCTACCTGATGTTCTCCAAAACCCACAATCCACTCCTATTTAACATAATGACCAACAAGAACCGAACAAAACCCAACGGAGACCCCAAAACACGTCAAGAACATCCCCCCCAAAAAAAGGGGACCGCCCCAAAACCAGAAGAAAACACTAAAAAAGAAGAAAAAATCCCCCAAAACCATAGATTCACCACCAAAAAAAAACGTTAAACTCACCTATGTTCTCCAAAATCCACAATTTACCACTTTCCAACATGATGACCAACAAGAACCCAACTAAAACCCAACGGAGACCCCAAAACACGTCAAAAACACCCCAAACAAGAACGGGATCACACCAAAAAACAGAAGAAAAGCCCAAATACCTTGAATCCACCCCAAAAGTCCCCCTAAACCTACATGAAGTTCTCCAAAACCCACAATCTACAATTTTCCACCAGGATGACAAAGGAAAACCAACGAAACCAAACGGTGACCCCAAACTATGTCAATAAAAAAACCAAAAAAGAACAGGAACACCTCCAGAAAACAGAAGAAATCCCCAAATACCATAGATCCAATCCAAACCCATCCTTAACCTACCCGATGTTCTCCAAAACCCACAATTTACACTTTTCCACCATGATGACCATGGAAAACCCAACAAAACCCATCGGACACCCCAAAAAAACGTGAAAAACACCACGAAAAAGAACAGGATCACACCCAAAACTAAAAGAAAATCCCCCAAAACCATAGATCCACCGCAAAAGAACTCTAAACATACCCGAGGTTCTTCAAAACCCACAATTTACGCTTTTCCACAACCATGACCACGGAAAACACAACAAAACCCAACGGAGACCCCAAAACACGTCAAAAACACCCCAAACAAGAACGGCATCACCCCCAAAACTGGAAGAAAATCCCCCAAAACCATGGATCCACCCCCAAACCACCCTAAACCTACCTGAAGTTCTCCAAATACCAAAGTCCACACCCAACCACCAGAAAACCCATTAGGAACTCAACGAAACGCAACGGAAACACCAAAACACCACAAAAAAAAACCAAAAGCGAACAGGATCAGAAGAAAAAACGTGATTTAACCCCAAAATAATCCTTAAACCTACCTGATGTTCTCCTAAATGTACAATCCATTCCCAACCACCAGAAAACCCGATGGAAATCCAACAAAACCCAACGGAAACCCCAAAACACGTTAAAACCACACCAAAATAACTGGATCAGAAGAAAAAAAAACCAAAACTATGAATTTCCTCCCAAAACCACCCTAAACTTACTTGATCTTCTTCAAAACCCACAATCCACTCCCATTTACCTTAACGACCAACGAGAACCCAACAAAATCCAACGGAGAAGCAAAAAATGTCAAAAACACCCCAAAAAAAGAACTGGTTCAACCCCAAAAAGAAAGAAAACCCCAAAAGACATAGTTCCACACCAAAAATTCCCCTAAACCTACCTGATGTTCTCCAAAATCCACAATTTACAATTTTCCACCATGATGACCAACGAGAAGCCAACTAAATCCCAACGGAGACCCCAAAAAACTTCAAAAACACCCCAAAAAAGAACGGGATCACACCCAAACCAGGAGGAAAATCCCCAAATACCATAGATCCACCCCAAAAACACCGTAAACCTACCTGAAGTTCTCCAAAACCCGCAATTTACAATTTTCCACCACCATGACCACAGAAAACCCAAAGAAACCCAACGGAGACCCCAAAACACGTCAAAATCACCCCAAACAAGAACGGCATCACCCCAAAACTGGAAGAAAATCCCCCAAAACCATGGATCCACCCCCAAACCACTCTAAACC